>NW_028323271.1:0-70874 GCF_984573655.1 Nuphar pumila | reverse complement strand
GAAGCCAAGTCAAGACCCCACCTCAACGACAAGCCAAACACGCGAATGCAGGTGCATGGCAGTGCTTCGCCAGAGTTGGATCCAAACCTTTTTTTTCGTCTCGACAAGTCATGCATTTTCGCTCATCTGGACCCCAACACGACCGTGCCTGGCGAAGCACTGATGTACCGCGCTGGCTTGAACCACCGTTTGATATGCGCTCAGGCAGCGTCCACAGCCGGGCTGATTAGCCACGTGCACGTGAAGTGCAGAAGATCCTGTCTGAGGGCTTTCGTCCGCGTTCTTCTGCCAGAGGAAGAAGCGAAACACTGCTGCATGATGAAATATAACAGTGACTGTATGCCTCTTCGCAGCAATCGATTGACGTGGTTTGCTCCTCAGGATGTGATCGGCGCCAATTGTGCTGAGAGCCTGAGCTCAAGAGCCCGAGGTCGGCCGAGAGCAGGCGTGTTTCGTGATCCACTCGTGAGTCCAAGGCTTAGCAAAGTGAGTTCCCATGATTGTTGTTTTGGCTGCAGCAAGGCAGCTGTGGCTGTCAACACGTCGTGTGCCTGGCGAATACGCGAGATAGTCTACGGAACGACGTTCATGTCGTTCTGCGTCATGCTTCCGTGAGCTAGATGACAAGTGCACTTGTCCTCAATCACTTATGGCCAAGGCAGACTTTGAAAACGGGAACCATCTTTGTAAGACACGCAAGGTTTACATCTATTCTTTGCAGCGAGTTGTGTGCCAGCGGTTGAGATGCCGTTCAACAACCCCCCCCCCAAACAGTTTTCGCCAGCTCATCAGGTGCCTGAATCGGTGATCAGTGTCTTCCACTGTCAAAGGTGAAATGCTTGAATTGACGGTGAATGTGCGCCTTTGCTTGCCTGGTCCTGCACTTGCAGCTGTACAGCCTTTGCAGTGTCTCTTCATACCCCGAACTTTGTCCGAGACATAACGGTGCCTGCATCTTTGCCAGAAGTAGAGCGAACGCCTACTCAGCTTGTACGTGGTACACATCGCCAATGGTTCATATGAGTTGGGATATGGACGCCAAACCGAAGTGCCACCCCTCCGATGCCATTCATCCTGGGTCACAATGGTATCGGCTACGGTTACGGGTGATATGAAAGAGTGCACGTTGAAATTAATGCCGGTAAGGCATACATATGGAGTTCACCTCCTTAGGTATCAAGGTTTCAATGGAGGACGGTCTCGCCCCACCATGCTGTCGGAAACTATTCACCGACAACTAGAACCCGTTTCGAGCATGCAAGAAAACGCTTGATAGCATGTGTTTCAATTCAATTATACCGAGAACAGCTGCCGTTTGCAAATGTACTGCGTCAAGGGTTTACAGCTACCTTCCCGGGATACTAGTAGTTACCACCCGGCACACTGGGATACAGACTGTGAACGATGGACAACAGGCCGAGCTGGCGTGCCATATTTCCTCATGCCACCGGCTCCAGACGACGAACGAGAGCATATTCTATGCTGTAGAGCAATGTGAGACCGGGTCATTCGAGTCTGGGATCCTAAAGATAAAGAAATTTCGACAAACAATAATACTTATTGGGAATGAATCCTGATACACCTATCATATGGGAACCACGCTGGGAACCACGCGATACTCGAAGGCACGCACTGCGCCGACAGGACGTGCTCAAGGAAATTTGGCCTCATACCCCCATGCAAGCGCCGGGGGTACAACTTGTACCGTACAAGAGCAGGGACAATGCCATCACAGTTTGCCAGAAGTCTGCTCTTAACTTGAGCACAACCTTCGTGAGGCAGCTGTCTGCTAGCTCACGGTGTCCATGAAGTTGTGGGCAGATGCTAGATCAACGCCCTCGTGGTTATGATCCTCAAGGATTTTGTATGTTGATCTTCTTCCCAAGATTGAGATTCCCAAGTAGTTTTTGGAGTTGCCAATGTCAATGTGGATGCGGTAGTGTTGTAGAAAGATGCATCATAACATCACATAGGTAATGGCAGGAAACAGACAAGAAGCAACCAAGACAGCACGTTCGAAGTGATACAGCTCGTTGAACGTCAGCGGTCGGAACGTAAAGATATATCATCATCATCTTCGAGAGGCAGAAGACCTCAGGTATTCCAAGAGTTTGAACCTGCTTGCATGCATTCATGCGGACATCTTTGCTGTACATGAAACGATCTGAATACGCCAGTTCAAAGCAGTCATTCGCCACTCGTGATCTGAAGCTTTGCAGGCCTTCCCTTCCATCAAGCAACATGGCCTTGTTTTACGCCCTTGTAGCAATGCTGGCTGCCAGCCGGTTGATGGTATTGTCTCCCTCTCTCAGCACAGTGCTTTACCAGAATGGGGTTCCCCCATTCTGCCCCAAAAATCCATGCATTTTCAGGGATACAGACCCGCGAAGCAAACTGCCAGGCGAAGCACTCATCACGTCATGTCCCCCGCCATGACAGACTTACTGGCCGTCCATCTAGAATGCTCTGTGAAGTTGTTGCAAAGGGAGTCAGAGAGTTGCGCTGGGATGAAAGCACACTTTTGGCAGCACAGGGGTGTGAGCTACCGTAGTTCTGATGAGTTCTGATGAAGAGTAGGGCATTGTCGAATCCTGTACTGCCCTCAAGCCAAGTCTTAATGTTCTTATAAGGTCAACCTTGTAGGGTAAACCAGTAACCTAGCCATGTGCTTTCATGATGGTGATGATATATGTTTTTACAACACTACCGCATCCACATGGAGACGATAGATGCAGCGATGATATGCATTGTGTATCTCAGCACCCGTATACTCCCCGCATGGTGTATGTCAGCACTCGTATACTCCGCGCATGAAGTGTGCAACACTGTTGCTGGAGTCCCACACACGTGTGTGCTGGGTGTGTGCCGGGACGCTCCCACCGGCTGACGTTGACGCCTCAAGTCATTGTGCGCCTTCGATCAGTGTGTGCCAGGACGCTGCCGCTGGCCGGTGATGATGCCTGCGGTCACTGTGCTCCGCCGGGGTCGACTTTCGAGCCATTGTTTGTCCTGAAAATTCATGTATTCTTCGGGTATCTGGACCCGACAATTCAGATGGTCTGGCGGAGCTCTGTGCGGTCGGTGCACCCTTGAAATCCACTGAATCATCGTCGTGCCTGAGCAACACTTCATAAACCGGTCTTCATTCGTGTGGTTCTGGACTCATACGGCGGCCCTGAGGCAGCTCGTGTCAACTGAACCTGAAAAGAACGCTGCCAGCCGTCGACGTCTTTTCACCCGCGAGGTACCATGGTCATGTCCAGGGAGAGCCTTCAGTGAGGAAGGGATTACTTTGGGGTTGAGTACCTCCACAACAGCTGCAACAGGTGCCACAATCCGTTTGCTGCCGCATTTACAATTGATGGAAAACAAAGTTCTTGCTACATCTCACTCCTGAGAGTCCTTATGAATGAAGTCAGATTGATCCAAACATACAAACAGGCTATATCAAGTGACCACAGAGAACTTGCTGTAGATAGCCAGCCACGTGACTGTACATGCAACATGACTGTACATGCAACTCAAGACTCCCCTTTGGGACAATCTGCAAATATCAATATCCAAAAACAATTGCAATGCTTGAGTGACCATAGGAGGAATGCAACATGCAAACAAGCAAAACATGAAGCATTGCAATACAATCTATCACACAGCCAGATTAATTACGAGTGTTATAAGCGCTCCCCGGACAGACACGCAGCATGCCCATTCCAACAAGGCACACAGTAAATGCAGGCAATGGCAATGCCTTCGTCAGGCAGTCACTGACATTATCAGCCGATCTACAATACAAGAACTGCAGCTCTCCCGAAGCAACACGGTCACGAACAAAGTGGTGAACCACATCTATGTGCATCACCCGCTGTCCCTCCTTGCGATCTTTCAGTAGGGACAACGCTGCCTGATTATCACAATAAATAGGTAGAGGGCCGGGCAATGGAAAATCAGAGGAGAGAAGAGCGAGTTCGGGCAGCATTTTTCGGACTGCTAATCCCTCGCGACCAGCGAACCCTGCACTTTGGTACTCAGCTTCTTGGGTTGTCAACGCTGTTGTCGCTTGCTTCTTGCTTCCCAGGCTACGGCTCCCCCATACATCACGACCACTTGGCCGCTGACGCTTCGGCGAGTGTCAAGGCACGACGCGAAATTCGCGTCACACCACTGTTCTAGAGGTACCCTTGTCAGCCTGTACATGATGCCCAGGTGAGCAGTATGCCCAACGTAGCGGACCAGGTCGAGCACAGCAGCCCAATGCAACGCTGACGGGTCTTGCACATAGCTCGACAACGCGTTGACAGCCAGCGAAATGTCTGGACGCGTACATTGGGCGAGGTGCAGCAGGCTCCCAATGGCTGAGCTGTACTGCTCAGTGTTTGCCCTGGCCTGCCCGGCCGAGGCCTTGCGAAGCTGCTTGAAGACCTTAGTGCTCATCGGCAGCGTTCGTTTCTGGCCTGTCACCCCGACGCTTTCAGCCAAGGCGTGCGCCTTGTCCTCCTGGTCAATGGAGATGGTGCGCGCTTTCCGGTCTCGCTTGATACGGATGCCCAAGAAATCCTCGGGCTCCCCGAGTGCCCGGATCGTGAACATGCTGCTGATCAGGTCGAGAAGCGCGTCTGCCTCCGCTGTCGTGCGGGCTGCCACAAGCCCGTCGTCGACGTAAAACAGCGAGAGAACTGCTCCGTCGGGCCCGTGGAGCAGCCACAGCGCTGGGTCACTGTCCGACTGCACGAACTCCGTCCCCCGCAAGCAGGCCTTGAGCGTCTTGTGCCACGCCCTCGGGGCCTGCTTGAGCCCGTACAATGCGCGCTGGAGGCTGCATACGCCTGGACCGGCATCCGTCCCAGGAGGCTGACGCATGTAAACTTCTTCATGCAGCTCCCCGTTGAGAAAGGCCATGCAGTCGAATTGACGTAGCTCGAGGTCCTCATGCGCGCAGACGGCGAGGATCATGCGCATCGTGCGAAGCGAGCAGACAGGGGCAAATGTCTCGTCATAATCCAAACCATGCTGCTGCCGATGACCACCGGCAACGAGCGGGCCTTGTACCGACCACTTCGCTTGCGCTCAAGCACAAACCTGCAGCTGAGGGCTTGTTTGCCGAGGGAAAGCGGCTCGATTCGCCACGCATCGAATTCACGCAGTGACGCTAGCTCCTCCTCAACAGCTGCGCGCCACTTCTCCCCATCTGGACGTGCATACGCTTCCTGCAGCGAGGTTGGGTCAGGCTCCCACGCGGGGCAAGCGCTTGCAGGGGTGACGCGCGAGGCTGCCATGGCGAAGCGCTGCATCTGAGCGCGGACGTCGCCACGTTCAGTCGCCCCAGCACCGAGAAACTGCCACGCGGCTGATCGGGACCGGACCGTATGTGCCAGCGCGCTGGTGTACCGGGGAGCTGGGTTGCGCGTTGCGCGAGCGGGGTTCCCCCCAGCCGTCTGCAAGGCTGGCAAGAGTGGGGGTGCTGGCTGCTGCACGGGGACATCCAGTGGCTGTGCCGGCTCATTCTCACCAGGCGCTGGCTGGTCGGGAGCGGGCTCGTCCGGCTCGTTAGGAGCTGGCGCATCGTCCATCGGTGGCGGCACCTCGTCAGGCGAGTCATCGCCGTCGGCAAAGAACAGCGAGAGCATAAGCTGCGGCACCGGCGCAGGTGCAGGCACTGTGTGAGGCTCCGTCTCATCAAACGCGACGGAGGTGGCGACGACGATCTTGCCGTCAATGAGAATCTTGTATGACTTTGACCCAGCTGGTGGCACATAGCCAACCATGATCCCACGACGCGCCTTATCCTCCAGCTTTTTGCGAAGACCCGATGGCACATGCGCCCAAGCCGTGCAGCCAAACACACGCAGCCCAGACAGGTCCGGATGCTGGCCGGTGAGCCGGTAGTGCGGGGACGCCACGGCAGATGCCGATGCCGACCAGTTGCTCAGATCGTTGGCGCACTGCACGGCAAGACCCCAGTGCAGCTCCGATAGTCCAGCATCAACAAGCATAGGGCGGACTTTCTCCATGAGAGTGCGATTGTACCGCTCTGCTTTCCCGTTGTGCTCGGGGGTGTAGGGTGCTGTGTTTTCTGGCTGGATGCCCATCTCGGCGTAACGCCGCCAGCTCCCCATTCACGTACTCCCTCCCCAGGTCTGTGCGCACGCGCTTCACCTTGTGACCAGTCTGCGTCTCGAACCCCGCGATCATTGTCTTGACGGCGGCGAGAATGTCAGCCTTGCCGTGCACCAGGCGCACCATCCCGAAACCACTGGACCCGTCCACCGCTGTGGCGACGTAGCGCTCGTCCCATAGCGTCGCTGGCAACGGTCCCATGGCGTCCATGTGAAGGCTCTCGCCAACCTGCATGTCTGTCGGCTCAGCTGCGGGTGGGTGCCCCCGGGTAGGGACAAAAGTCTTTGCCAAGCCTTTTGCCCTCAACTTTGATCAGCTGTGTAGAGAAGGCCACTGAAGCAATCAGAGGTCTGTCTTTTGCAACTGTTAACAAAGTGTCCTGGTATGCTGACGTGGTAAAAACCGAGGCACTCAGGGAGCCCTGGTACGTCACGACTTGGCGAATCTCTCAAGGATGACGGCAGTTTGTTTTGGCAGCACATCGCCTCAAAGCATGAAATGTCCTCACGACGCGCCTTACATCAGAAAATAATTACAGATAACGTAGCAGGGGTCGTTCTTGTTGCTGTGTTCGGGGCATGCGGTGTGAATGTGTCTAGACGCGTTGTGGCAGCTCGTCACATGTGTTGGCCTAAGTATGGGCAAATGTCTCGTGAGTGGACGCTCCTTTAGGCGCAGTCGACAACAACTAGAGCACAACGGCAATTCGCCATGCTTCTGTATCAAGTGGTGCATGTTCGATTCGGGCCGCTTGGGCTGGGGAGGCGTGGTGTGGTGTCGACGACGTGTTTAGTGACAACGGCATGATGCGCCGAATAGCTGCAATTCTGCACGTCCTCATTGCGCCATGCGAAATCGGCTTTGTGCCTGACGCATAATTTATCATTTTTTGGGTCATGGAGCATGCAGAAATTGTTTGTGAGCGTGTTGCACAAGGTGGCTTGGCGATAGGATGTCGTACGGCTGAGTTATGACGATTGAAGTCCAAAATCGTGGTATACCATTATGTCCCTCCCTGCCCGCACGTTGCAGCTTGCCGAGAACGCAAGGCTCACAGGTGCTGCGGGCCTGCAGAAAATCGGAGGGCTTCAGCGCGGTGCCGGAGATGAGACCCTTTCGCACCATAGATGCCAATGACCCGCAGGACAAGTGCCCAAAGCGACGGTGCCACAACTCTGCAGTATCAAATGCACGCTGCGTGGCAGCTACATTGGCGCTGTGCTGCAGGTCAATCCAGAACAGACCACCCCGCAGAGTGGCGGTGAGAAGCACCCGATCACCACGAGCGAACCAGACATTGCTCTCATCAGTAAAGTGAGCACTAGCACCCTGACCGAGCGCAGAGGAAATAGACAGCAAATTTCCCACCAGATTGGGCACATACAGCACGTCTTGCATCAACACCGGGCCTGCTGCAGTCTCAACCAGCATCTGCCCCACACCGAGCGCCTCGGCAGCGGCGCCACCTGCAAATCGCACGAGCATACGGCTCGTAAGCTGACGGAAATTTTGCATCGAGCGACGATCGGGAGACATGTGCGAAGTCGTGCCGCTGTCAAGCAGCCAATCGGATGAACACTTGCGCCAACGAGGCGAGTTCGCACCCCCATCAGCCAGCGCAGCATCCTCCCTCGGAACATTGGGCAGGGTTGGGCACTGACGCCAGATGTGACAAAGCTTGCCGCACGCGTAGCACATTCGCTTGGCCAGATCCGCGGGCTTGAGAGCCTGCTGGCCGCGCCCAGGTCGCCAGGTCGTCCCTCTCTCTGTGGCAGCCGTGGAGGCTGCTGCTCTTGCTGCAAGGCTCTGGCTGCAAACGCCTGCTGCTGAACTAGCTCATCAGCACGCCTCGCCCGCTCAATGTCGCCCTCAGCTCGAATGAGCAGAACCTCAAGACTGTCAAACGTGTGCTCTCCAGCATTGTAGCGCACGGTGTCCCTGACATGGCCGTATTCAGCAGGCAGACCGTCCAGCAGCACCCGTCGAAGTTGATGATCAGTCAGCCCGTGCTCAGGCTCAAGTGGCACGTCCAAGGGATCAGCGTCAAGCATAGGTGCCCTGATCGCCAGCAACGCTGCCTGTTTGCTGCGAATGTCAGCCACAAAATCTCGCATGCTCTGGTTTCCCTTGCGTGTGTCAAGCAGCTCGCTCTGCAGCAGATCAACTCGGGAAAGCAACCCTGACGTAAACTGTTTACTGAGATATACCCAGACCCCGTGCGCTGTCTTCTGTCCAGAGACCCGCTGAACCCAATTGGTGCTCAGCATACTGATCAGAACTGCCCTCGCTTTCGTGGACGCTTGCACTTCATCGGGTTTGTTGGGATCGGGGCTGGCCTTCGTGGCCGCCCACAGGCAGACGTGCTTGAGCACCAGCGCTGCCTGCGCTCTCTCCTGCCACACGTTGAAGTGTGCCATGTCGTCAGACAATACTAAATCACTGGCAGACATTTGTGTGGTTCCTATTGGCTGCAAACTATTGAACGAAAGAGTCTCGCCACCAGTACTACAACGTAACTTGCGACCTCAGCACTTCAGTACTGCAATCCACGCTTTGAAGCGATCACTCCTAACAATGAGATAACAAGTAACAGAAAATTATCTTGCAGCTATCAAACTTGCAGTCCTGAAATCGGAAACACCACTGAAGTACAGTGGACTGCGACCGAGCGAAAGGCTGCTCTCACCGCCGCTCTACTACGCCTTGCCACAATAACTCGTCACAGCACAACGAGCTGGACCCATAACCTGATGGAAAACGAAGCTCTTGTTACATCTCACTCGTGAGAGTCCTTATGAATGAAGTCAGATTGATCCAAACATACAAACAGGCGACCACACAGAACTTGCTATAGATAGGCAGCCACGTGACTGTAAATGCAACATGACTGTACATGCAACTCAACAACAATGACCGCTTCAGGCGTCTGGGTACGTCGACTTTGTGCTCCTTTTGTGTTGATTTCGTTGCTGGATATTTTTGTACTGGCGTCTTGCTCTTCTTTTTTGGTTGCTGGATTCTGACTTGCAGAACCTGCACAGCCCTTGGACACCGTGAACATACTTTGCTTCCATTCAATGAGTGCGTGAGCTTTATTTCACATCGCATAGCAAGTTTGACGCAATGTGCACCAATGGCATGATTTCCTTTCCCAAGACCTGTCTCGACACATTGCACGTTGGAACCACATTTTGTTAAGTATGAAGACATTTGTTAAGAATCAAGAAAGACAAGTAGCTCAGAAATCTGTGACACATGGGAGCCTCACACGATGCTGAAAGTGCCAGTGACCCTGATCGCCTCATGCCTGAAGTCTGCCATGCCAGGTCTGTTAGACTGATCTCAAGCGGGTGGTCTTGCTGGGCCCATGCTTCATTCTGCTTGCGTTTTGCAAACCTCTCTCTAATGTATCCTACTTTAAGAATGTGTTTTAAAGGAAAGTTTTGTGTGTCCCGTGTTCTATCATGCGGGTCATTTCGTGGCATGATCTTCATGATGTGTGGGCAAAAAAGCAAATGGATTTAGCTTCAGATGCATGTAAAAGTCTTTGGACCGATTCACCATATTACCCATTTTTGGCGTGCAGCTGTTGGCGAATGGTTTGGGGCAATTTGTGGGTGGGACGATTGCTGATTCAATACAATATGATACATCAATCGATTACCATTGGTTCCTTCGTTCTTGAGTATATCGAGATAGGTAATGGAATGTTGGCTTGTCTGGTATTTCTTTGCCTGCAAATCTAGATTAGCTTGCTCTGTCGGTGCTGAGATTCGGTACTGTTCTGTTCATATCGTGCGTCTAGATCTGCCTGAGTAATCATCTGTGTAGCTTGTACAAAATGTTACCGGTATTGTCGCAGCATCAGCATGGGTCACGCATTCCTGTCGACTTCCCAACTGCATCTGTTCAAAAACCAGGTACCAAGAATTGGTGAAATTGATATCATTTCACACAGGCACGAGATATTTCTGATGGTCAGCAACCAGCACTCAATAGCGTATTCTCGGAGAACGCTGGTTCCACCAGAAGAATGGGTTGCAGTCCTGTTCAAGATACGGATGTCCTGAGGACATCCTACTCTTCCAACACGGGGCTCTCCGGTGACCCATGATGATGACTGTACAGTGAACGACAAAATCTGCACACGTACAAAAGGTTACCACAATGCGGGGTCAATTTCAGCATCCCATGGCCATTAATTCAAATTGTTGAGGCGGTAGAGAGGTGGTCAAGATAAAATCAAGCCGTCTGAAGGTGATCATGGGCCTACGCAGAAGCCGACCTTCTGGGAAATCTCTCTCGTGCGCTATCTCAAGTTCGCTACGGTTAGCCGTGCGGGAACGGTGACAGCTGCACTCCCACTCCAGTTGCCTTCGGACAGGCATGGCATGCAGCGAAAGCAACCTGTGTGAACGTCATGCATGACATTGCGGGCCATCTAGTGGTAGCTATGGGGGCAGCCCAAGCCCCAAGTGGGCAAGTCCACGTCGATGCAGTGCATGCCTCTAAAGACATGGCATGCATGCATACCGTAACAGTACCAACAAACGCGCGAGCTTTTTGGGAGCATGACATAAGTTTTGGTTCTTTTTCTATATAAGTACCTGAAAATCGCACATATCTCCTCTATGTAAACTTGGCGGCGAGTCCAAAAGCGTGACCGTGACTGCGAGGTTTTTGTTATGGCATGCTGAAACTAGAACCTGGAATGGGTGGATGTATCATTTCCGTTATGGTTTGTAACGGAAGCAGTCGATGCGTGTGGTCTCTCCATTGTCCAGCTTCTCCTCTAGGGCTTCCAGGATCTGAGGGATGGGGCGAAATGTCATGCGGTGAATGGGACAGGGCCCGAGCCGTCGAAGGGCTGCCATGTGCGCCCGCGTTCCATAGCCCTTGTGCTGGGCAAAGCCGTACTCGGGCCAGGTCTTGTCGGCTTCTATCAGCAGCCGGTCTCGGGTCACCTGCACCATCGTGTCAACTCCCAGTCAGCGTTTTGCCAGACACTGTATTTTTCTTTCGGGGTCATGGTGTCTTAGATGAAAGTAATGGTAGCACTGATTCCCAAGTAGTTCTTGAAGTTGCCATGTCCATGTGGCTGCGGTAGTGTTGTAAACAAATACATCATCATGGTGCGAGTGTTTGAGTTTGGGAAGCATAAATGGGGGACTCAGACCCCATTCTGGCGCATCACTGCCTCAGTCCGGCCCGTGACTTTTTGCGACACGGTGTACCGACACAAGACACTGCGTCGATGAGCGCGTTAGCGTGCATTAGCACAAGCAAACAGACTGGAAAAGCATTTGCCATATTGCATCTATGGGGATAGCGGTATTGTAGGCAGCGTAACCTCCGCACTCCTGTGCCGATCGCTCACTTGCAGGCTGGCAGACATCAACACAAAATAAAACCAAAATTTACTGGGAATCACCCTAAATTGCTGACTACTGGGAATCACCCATTTGCTGACTCAAGCGCCGCCCCATGTGGCCTGCCCAGAGGGTTTCGGCCTCGTCTCTCGATGCAGCCCGCCGAGCATAATTGGGAGACGATGGACAAGATAGGGTGGAGGGTTACCCAGGGTTGATGGAACACCCCTCTCGACATGCTCAGCATGAAAAAACAGGCAATCATGCTGTCGACACCACCTGCTCTTGAGCCGCACGAATCTGTCGAAAGTTCATTGTCTGAGGGCGTGTCCTTGGCAAGGGGTCAAATCTCACCGTATATCGATGATGACGTCGCCGTAAATGCCTCAACATCTGGCGCAATTGTCCCTAGAGTTCAATTTGATATTTAGCAATGTGTGCCTGGTTTGTGGGGGGCGTGAGCACACCTTGGCAAGAATGGATGCCGCAGCAATCGAGAAGCATGTCCCGTCCCCCTTTATGATACACTCTTTGTGGGACGCCACGATGCCGGCGGGAATTCGATTGCCGTCGATGAGGACGGCATCTGGAGGGGCTCCAGACAAGCCAGCTACGGCCTGTTCCATTGCCTTCATTGCAGCCTCCAAGATGTTGATTTCGTCAATGACGGCAGGATCCACAATGCTTCTGCACGACGGTGCGATAGCTTATGAAAAAACAGGCCTCGCGAAATGCACCAGTGCTCCATGTTCAGACGGTGACGGAATCTCACACACGCAGGCGCATACATGCCGATGTGTCGGCACGCGAACAACAGAGTGGCGACCACGTACATGCCAAATGTGACGCCGGGATGCGTGGTGAGTTCCTTATACAGGCGCTCACGATCCACCTCCTTTATCTGCTTGCTGTCCATGATCCCCTCGATTCGAACGTCCGGCCGCACCACGCACGCAGCAGCAACGACTGGCCCAGCGAGAGGGCCCCTGCCGGCCTCGTCAACGCCAGCCACCAGGCGAAGGCCCTTCTTCCACAGAGCCTCTTCTTTGCATTTAGAAAGTCCAGTCTTACTTGATTTCTTTTCTGCAGCTTCTGGGTGGTCTGCACCTTGTACCTGAACATAATTGCGTCCGTTGACATCGAGTCTTCGATCACGTTCCCGGATGCTCAAGACAGGTGGCAGTTTAAGAAGATGTTCGATTCATACAGATGAGCAGGAATCGCATGTCTAAAGCAGCACCACGCTGTCATTCGCAACACAAGACGTTGGGCGTTGTTGGTGGCTGGCAATTGCCGATGTGGGTAAAAGTAGCTAGTGCGTCGAGCACGGCAGTGCATGTTTTGTTGCATTTAAAGCGTACGAGTGGCAAAATCTGATTTCTGAGTCCCGCAGATGGCAACCTCCAGCCTGCGCATTGCTGCGGTTAGGGTGCTTTACGTCAGGGCTAGCAGAAAGCGACAAGCTCTTATAAACGCCATGCATGCAACGAATTCGTCGCAATTACGGTGCGAAAATGTTATTTTTAGATGGTATTGTCTGTCTCGGCTGTGACGTTCCTGCAGTCTACGATGTATATAGTACGACAACAGGCACACCTTTCGCTTTCTTGAGGCTGGCGTGTTCGCAATGTCAGCGAGGGCTCCATCCAATATCACTGAAGCAGAAGAGACGCGGGGTTCATTTGCATCAGATGCTGGGCTCTCCAATGCCCTGGCTAACGCTGACAGCCTCAAGGACCTTCTTCGCACCGTTGTCATGTCGAAAATGCTCCCTAGGCTTTTCGTTACAGGTGTATGCGCGCGGATTATACCAGAGAACTTAGTGAATAAACGCATATACACTTTGTCACCTAGTTTGATGAACTAAGGAAACGGTGGCGGCGAGTATGTGTTGGCTGCCCTTCGTCTAAAACCAGGAACAGTAGTCTTGAGCGGAAGCTCGTCCAGCTGTGCTGCCGATGGTCCAGTCCCTATGCTTGACAGCTTTAATTCTTCTGTCGCAGCTTACGAGCGTGGCCACTGGATTTCTCGCAAGACAGTAGAACCATTGGTTTACAACGCGGCAATTCAAATGCCCCGAGTTTCGGAAAATTGCGCCAAATGCAACTCAGTGCCAGATTTTGCGACATAACGGCATCTGGCATATCCCATGCAAAAGAAGTACCGAATGCAGAACAAGTGCAACTTTGTACTCATCTTGCCTTGTTTAGGTCCAATGCTAGTGGCAGTGTTTCCCCACACTGCCAGTGACACTTGACAGGTTGTCCAGGCTCGCATGTTGAGCAACCGGCAAACGAACCCTCGGAATGCATCACCGCACAACCATATCTCCGTATCCCCCAAATTCCAAAACACTTGGGGGATACGGAGATACCCCTCGTCGTTCGAGGCTGGGCCGACCGGCGTGATTGATCAACTGACGGTCGATTTGGCAGATTGATCATGAGAAGGCTGTCTCGTCATTGTCCATACCACTCTTTTCGGCTGGCGTAGTTAACTATTACATTACTCTCGAATCAGGCAACCTTTTTACGTCCCCTAACCTCCCTCAGCCCGAGGCGCCCCTTGCAAGTCCATCCCGGCTGCGGCAGGTGTAGACTCGAGCCCAAGCGACTCGAGCCAGCTTTCGTACTCCAGCTCCCACTGCGAGTAAGCCTCAGGCTTCTCGTACGTGCTCTCTCTGGTGACTTCGTTGTAAAAGTAGGTCACCTGCAGCGTGTTGTCCTCGGGGTAGGGTGTCACAAACTTCTTCCACGAGCACTTGGGCTCTTGAGGCAGCGTGTTCGAGGCGCTTGGATTGCTGCCCTACACCACACAGGCACGCGTAAGATGCAAGATGAAAAGAGCGAAAGGCTGTATGTAGCACTTGCATTAAGGAGGAATTTCGAGGGTCAGAGTCGGTGAGCAGTGTACTGCACTGTACTTTGCAGGGCATCCCCTGACTAATGACAGACCATTCAACGCAACTGCTGGGGTTCATTCCTCGCGTGTTGCACATTCACTCTTGTGCTCTTGTAAGCGTGGACGAGGTCATGTGTGGCCCTTTATCTCCACCATCGTCTGCCCAACAAATTATGATTGCTGCTGCAATTACTATTTCAGTGATTCATTCAGAAACTGACAGCATGCACACGATCGACAACTGCCGGCGCGCTGTGCATAATATAGGCCCTTTCCAGAAATGTTTCAAGAGCCCCTTAAACACGTCCCTGTCGGCGCAGTGCATGCAACATCTTAAATCAATCCATGAATCCACACAATCCATCAATCCATCAATCAATTAATCAATCAACCATCAATCGATCAATCGGTTATCACGCCATGCTTCCCCCGATGGTGACCAGAAGGATGCACCCAAGGGGCTTTGGCCTAACGCCCAGCCTGGTCCCCGATTGCTTGACTTCGCATTCAATTCGAGCTTTGTCTGGCCATCGGTTGCTCGTACCTTCATGTGAGGAAGCGATCGGAAGTCAGACGCTGACAGATGAGCCCCAGGGGATGGGATCGGTGCCCAAGGGTCTTGGGGACCTAAGGCTGGGATGCCCAAGCCCGGCTCAATGCACTTGGCTTCAAGGCGGAGCGGCTTTTGCACCTTGGCCCACCTGTTGCTGGCGTTCGCAAAGCGCCACACGGTGTGTGTTCGCATGTTCTCCACGTCGATGTACGCCGGAAGCCACTCCTCACCTGCTCCACGGCGTGTCACACATTGCTTCATGCAGAGTGCGTGTGGTGGCGATAATGATAACGGCAACACCGGTCAGCACTGGTGTCTGAGTATTTCTTGGAGTTACCGATGCCCATGTGGATGCGGAAGAGCGCTCAAGAGGTACATCATCGTCAATAGCCCAAGCTCAGGAGACATTGCTGACTGGGTCAACCCACATAACATAGGGTTCTTGGAGCGATTCGTAGAGAAACTTGAGAAAATGTTTTCGATTTTGCAGGATCCTGTTGGCCATGCAGTATGCCAACATGGCAACCAGTCCTGTTGAACAGCAGTATCAGAGCCACCCCAACCACTACCTGGGGGGGCAGAGTCCGTACAGCCTATCCGACTGCCCAACTCAACCAACAACAGAGTCATCCGAATCAATTTCTCAAGGAGCATGATTGATCGCACCCCACGCGGATGTGTTCAACGAAGCCATCACACTTTTCAAGTTGCCCAAATCGCCAGTTGGGACAGTGATTCTTACAGGCTCTTCAGGCCTTCCCCCCCTCGACACAGCGGTGGCTACAGGGGGACAATTCGGCGGCAGAACATGCTCGCTCGTACTCGCCTCACCCTCAAGCGCCAAGGTAACTGCACAGGTAGCTGTAGCTCCGAGTTTATCGCTCGTCACGACCGTGATGAGATAGTCTGCGGCGCCTGGGGGCAGCGTTGACGCCGGAGGTGTGGGTATTGGTGTTGCTTGTGGCGCTACTGCCTGCGGCATGGGCGACACAGAGTCCAGAGGCACGTCGCGTGTCACCTGCGAGATGACTCACACTGATGAGGCAGTGGACGAGGCATCGCTGACTCAGGACGTTGCACCGGTTTCGGCACATGCAAAGGAGCTGGCAGTTCTGAAAGAGTGTGCTTGCACATTTTAGAATTTTGGGGGGAGCTGCAGCCATCCACTTGGCGCGAGATATGCTTGTCGTGTTCTCGCACGTTTCAACGCCTGCCTGGTGACGGCCTTTATGTATGGGAAGTACCATTGTATGGGAAAGTGTATACATCTCCTGAGTATATTTCCCAGCAAAGATTCCCCCAAGTCGACGCAAATGTTACCTGTATTTCTTTACTTGTGCTTGCACGTACACCTAGCACAAGGGCAAGTAAGTCCTGTCCAAGAGGCAGATTTGTCAAACTGTCTCCAAGTGTTCCCAGTCTATCGATCTAGAACTTTGTGGATTGCATGCACTACAGTCTACAGGATTTAGATTGAAAACTACAGGAAACAATATGTAGACTGTAGTTGGCCAGTCACTGATGGGCCCATGGAAACTGGTATGTCTGAACCCTGCGAACACTACCGCATCCACATAAACAATGTACAGGGTGAGCAAACCTGAGGCTTGAGTTTGACTCCCGCAGCAACGGAACGGCCTTTAGGGACCCACTGAGCGCTCGCAAAGTGCCAGGTGCGGCCCGAGCGCAGGTGAGTCAGCTCGATGGAATGGCAGTGCCAGTTAGCGAAAAATCCTGCTCCATCGTGCCACAGCGCCGCCCCGTGAATCTCCCCCAGTGCCGTGTTGCTTGTTAGCATGAAATCGTCCACACTGCCCTTCTCAAAGTGCTCTTTTCTTGCATCTAACTCTGGCTCCCACCTGCATTAGTGATAGCAATGATTAGCATGTGGTAGTATCATCATCATTACATGACACAGATGATGGCAGGAAGTAGTTGCCAAGCAGCCACGCAATCGCGTTTGAATTCAGAAACTTCGTCAGCGGGGCCAACATCCTCATCTCCGTCACCATCATTATATCACATACATAACGGCAGGAACAAGTAGAAAAACAACCAAGATAGCACGTTCGAAGTGATACAGCTTATTGATCATCAGCGGTCGGAACAAGAAGGCCTGTCATAAACGCGCCGCCGCTGGCACGAGCTCAAACTTGAAGAGAACGCCGCCGGTACATGATAGCATTGCCCCTAAACATCATTGCCTGGAACATCATCATCACCATCATCACCAATGCCATCACAATCTGCAGCAGTAAAGCAGAGGGCTAAAACACGGCAGCAGAGCAACACACCTTGTCCCGGCCACGTCCACAAACTCCACATGCACCTTGGCATCCGTCCCCGCCCCCAATTTGTTGGACGTAACGATTCTCAGCCGGTACGGTACTTCCACCATCGCCTCCCCATTTGCACTTGCTCCCCCGCCCCCCGCGTGCTCCTCCTTCAGCGTCAGCCCTTCCTTCTTCCCGGCAGCATGCCCCTCCCTCGTCCAAGCCTTCACCATCCCGTTCTTCCGATTGAACCAGCTCCCGCACAAAAACGTGAACTCGTGCCCAGAATTCACGTTCTGTATCACGAGGCGATCCAGATGCCAGGCCGACCCAAGCGTGAGCGACCTCCCAAGTTCGAGCTCCACTTTAGAGAGAGGCTCACCGCAGTCGTCGGACTGGGCAAAGTCGAGGAAGAAGGTGTCTTCGCGGCCTTGCTCGAAGTTGTTTGCGCTGTTTTCGAGCGGGATTTTGCGCCCGGCGAGCTGCTTTGAGTCCGGGCCGAAGAGCGAGAGCAGCACCGGCGCGTCGGTGCCAGCTCCGGAGATGTTGGACGTGTGCACAGTCACCTTGTACGAGGCGCGCAGGGCCTCGGGCGCGAGGGCGGCGTTCGGGATCGTGACGGGGAGCTTCTTGACCCAGTCGTCGAGGCGGAAGGACGCATCTTCGCCGGTTGCTTTGTTCGTGATGTCGATCTGTCGAAGGTGCCAGTCGGAGAAGAGGCCTTTGGCGTCTTGCGCCACCACGATCTGCGTTTGGCAAAGCTACCCTGTCAGGACTCACAGCTGCAGCGCTCCGGGTGGGTGCTTCCTGTCAGCACCGTTGCGCACAGCGTTTCGTCAGAAAGGGCTGCAGCACTTGGGTGTTGCCAATGCCCATGAGGGTTCGGCAGAGTTGTGCAGATTTTTTGTATCAGAAGCTGACTTCTATCAGCTCGGCTCAGGCTATGGTGAGTCAGGCTGGTCCAGGTGCGCTTGCCTCAGGTGATGGTAAACAATCGTACTGATTCCTAAGTAGTCCTTGGAGTTACCTATGTCCAAGTGGATGCGGTAGCGTCGTAAAAGATACATCATCATCAACATCATGGCAAGCAAACACTGGAGAGTCAACGTCGGCCAATGCCGTCCCTCTCGGGTGGCGCTTTCCTAGTTTGCTTTCTGCACAGACTGAGGAGTTGAGAGTGCAGCACTGAAGCCAAGCGCACCGAGGTCAGTCTGCCGATGTTTTTGCCTTTGATGATGAACCTGTCGACCTGATTCCGCTCAAACTGGTTGAGCGAGTTGTTCCGGAGCTTCTGCGCCCCAACGACGCCACACTCCCCGCGCATCTCCAGCGTCACGTCAGCGTCTGTACCAGCACCCTTTTTGTCGCTCGTGTACACCGTCACTGCGTACTCCACGAAGAGGTTGAGGGCGGCCTCTGATGAGCCCTCTGGGAATAGGACGTGCTCGAGGCCCGCTTTCTTGCTGACCCAGTTCTTGAAGGGGAACACGACTTGCTCGCCTGTCAGGGGATGCTTCACCTCGACGTCGGCCAAATGCCAGTCAGCTCCCGGCATGCTGCCATCGCTTCGAATCTGCAGTTCAGGCACGAAAAAGTTCACCTTCAGATACAGAGCAGGCAAATTGCCACCTGGTCAGGGAATCCCGTGCCTTGATGGGTTGATGCTGCATTTAATGCAAAACAAACATCATCACATGTTTGCCTTACTGCACAAGGGGCGAAACCGGTCCCGGTAGCTTTGTGTAAACAAACCCTTTCCCACCCGTCTACACGGAAAATTTAGCACTGATTCACAAGTACTTCTTGGAGATGATCTTGCCAATGTCCATGTGGATGCGGTAGTGTTGAAAATACATTGTCACATGGTGAAGAGCCAGACCTGTGGCCCCTGAGAGCAACCAAGTATTCGAATTCAAACCAAGACCAGCTCATTGACTGTCAAAGCTCGGGACATGCAAGCCTGCTTTGAAAGCTCTTCTGCTCGCACGTCATCATCATCGTCGTCATCGTCGTGGTTATTGCAGTCGACATTGCCAAGAGGCCGTCGTCCAAGGAAGCCATGCTTCCTTGAGTAACCGTATTGCTGAGGATTGCCTGGTTTTGAAGCTCCTGGACAGTAAGAAGTAGATGCGTGTTCACACGAGTGTCTAAAGAGACCCAGGCTTCTAGCCCATGGAGAACGGCAACCCGGCAACCTACCAGAGCTTGACCGTTGTAAAGAGGCCTTCCGCTTTCCACCTAAACTCTACCCGTCCTTCCGTCTCCATTTTACTCTCGCCATACTCCATTCTATTCATTCCCAAGTAGTTCTTGGAGTTGCCGATGTCCATGCGGATGCGGTAGTGTTATACATGATCAACATCATTCAATAACTGTCAGATCCCTCACTGCCATGGCTGCCAACTCAAGTAACACAATTGTCAAAGCAGCATTCTTTCGGCTGGCGCATTTTATTGTATTTGAGGTGTTTTGGCTGTACCTGGACGCACTGCAGCTTGCCGACATCGAGCGCCTTAACGAAGAAGACATCACGGGCGCCACGTTCAAAGTTGTTGGCCGAGCTCTCGAGGGCGCGAGGTCCAGTGTCGCCCTCGTCACCGATGATCGTGCAGAGCACATTTGCGTCGGTTCCAGCTCCCCGAACGTCAGATGTGCGCACAACGACCTCGTACACGACCTCATTCGAGCCCTCCAGCGCTGCGTTCGCTTTCAACGTCACTTGGCAGCCCTCCTTGGCGGCTGCTCCTCGGCCACTGGATTGCAGCCACTTGTGGCAGGGGAAGAGAGTAGTTTCCCCTGTTGCAGGGTTATAAACCTCCACCTGAGATACCCAACACACGCGTCGGAGAGTTCGAAATGGTCGCGTTGATGACAACGGGCTCGACAGCCACGTCTGGCTTCGTGCTTGGTTGATCCGGAAGGGGAGTACGCAAATCGTGCTGAGAAGAGCACCTCTTTCCAAGTCGTGCTTGAAGTAGCCAATGCCCATGTGGATGCACTAGTTTTTAAAACAATACATCTTCACTGCGTCACATAGAATAGCGAGAACTAGTCTGCTCAAGCTGAAATCAACCAAGCATCATCATCAATCACAAAAATCACATAGATCAGCAAGAACCAGTCGGCTCAGGCCAAAAACCACCATGCCAACAATCGTTACCAAGCATCATCATTAAAATCTTCAAAAAGTGAAGCCTCTTGTTTACGTATTCATTTGCAGGTGCGTCCTATTGGAACGCATTTTTGCGGCTGTGCCGCAGGTTCGTCCTGGGCATGAGGCGAAGCCCCATGGGTACATTTCCGTCGTCGCGTCTTGCGGCGCCGGGGGCCTGGCGTGATCCCCGAGTGACTTATTCATTTATTGAATTCTGAGATTTCGGGGTACACTGACCATCAAGGAGGAGCTATCGCACCTGAGCAAGGTGCCAGGCAGCTCCCAACGAGCTGTTGTCGTGCCCGATGGTCACACTTTGGATGTCTCCGAGGTCTTTTGAGCTCACAATGAACTCGTCGCGCCTGTTGCGCTCAAAGTTGTTGGCGGCAGACTCAAGCGCCGTGATGCCCAGGAAGCCTTGGCTGCCTTGCATCGAGAAGAAGACATTTGCATCCGTTCCTGCATACCACGAACTCTCCCCAGTTGGACTACCTCGCTGCTGTCTCTCTCTGTGTCTTTCATGGTTGAGGCGACATGGATTTCCGATTGATGTCATTTCTTTATCTACTACATCTGGATTTGAGAACAACAATGGGATCTCAGGACTATGAATCGTTGAAGTTGCCAATCTCCATGTAGATGTGCAGCAGTACTGGAATTTCAGGACTCAGGGATCCGGGATGACAGTGCTGCTGACTCACTCGGACAGGCAGATCTAGATAACGCACCTGCACCGCGAATGTCTGACGTGTACACCGTGACTCTGTACGGGACGAGCTGACTGTCAGCGGCCGAAACGCCGTCGGGCAGCAGATCGTGTTTCCATCCGCGCTTCTCATCGATCCATTCATTGAAGGGGAAAGTGACTCGCTCGCCGGTGGCCGTGTTGATCACCTCGATCTTCGACAAGTGCCAGGCTGCCCCGAGGCCTTTTTTCGCAACCCGGACCTGTGCGGAGAGAATCTTGCCTATGTCTGGGCACTGGAAGATGAAGTCATCCACCTACAAGCAAGCTCTTGGCAAGGTCAGTATCTCATAATGTGCATTCCAGTTACCGGCCTATGTTGATGCACAAGTAGTTCTTGAAGTTGCCTTTGCCCATGTGGACGCGGTAGTGCTGTAAAAGATACATCATTACATTACATAGATGATGGCAAGAAACAGGCAAGCAACAAGGACAGCTGTAAAAGATACATCATCATCATCATCATCATGTTAATGTTAAGCTATGGTAGATGGGCCTTAGGTGATTCCGATTGTCAGGCTGTTCCAGATGCGTTTGCTGTAATGGTAGCACCGATTCCCAATAAGTTATTGGAGTTGCTGATGTTCATGTGGATGCGGTAGTGTTGTAAATAAACTGATCAACATCGAATATCCGGAGCCGCCAATGTCTATGCGGACAGAGCAAGACATCAGATTGAATCTGATTTGTGATCATACATTGGTTTGTGCTATCATCAAATCAAGCCAATGGCCATTTAGACGCAGTGGTGCTGTAAAATGACACATGATGATGTATCTCTTTACAACGCTACCGCATCCACTTGGACACATCATGCTATCAAGTATGCTGTTGTATCCCAGCACTGCATAGAAGGGCTCTCGCACCCGATTGCGCTCAAAGTTGTTGGCGCTGCTGGCAAGCTCTCGCTCACCAGTAGAGCCGGATTCCCCATGGATGTTGAGGAAGACGTCGGAATCGGTCCCCGCGCCTCGGACGTCGCTTGTGAAGACTTTGACCTTGTAGTTGGCTAGGCTCCCGGCATCGGTGCCCTGCTTGACTATCTTGTTGTTTGTGGCGGACCCTGGAGGGCCCTTCAGCCACGCGTTCACCGGAAAGTAGAACGACTTTGATAGTCTCGGGTGATAGACTTCCACCTGCATAGTGGTTGAAAGGCCCCTCAGTGCAATGAGGCATTGACTGCGCTGCGGTGTGTGTTTGACCAATCACGTACTGAGGTTGACCAACACTACGTGATGGATCTGCGTTCTCAAGTAGGTCTTGGAGTTGTCAACGTCGATTTGGATGCGGTAGTGCCGTGAAGAGATACATCATCGTCGTCCCCACTTCGATTCATGCACCGCTCCAATGCAGTTCACGTCCAAGGCCCCAAATCGCAACTTTGACTATTGCCAATGGAACCCATTGCCCTTGCAATTGCTGAGTACCGTAGTCCAGACAACTTGTCTAGACAACAATTGGCCAGAAGAGGCTACGTTGCGTGACGCAAAATCTCTTTCCCATTTCCTGTTGATCCAAACATCAGATAGAACAAATGACGAATATTTGGTACCTACAGGTTCCCTTTAAGCCCTGTAGGCGACTTGCGTGACTTGGCCAGTGGTTGTCTAGACTACGGTATGTTGCTGCACACTAGTAACCAAAGTTGATATACCTCCTGAAGGTGCCAGTCGCTCGCCGCCATGCCATTGTTGGCATGCCAGACCTCGATCTCGCCGATTTCTCCCACGTCGGTGGCCGTGACCGTGAAGACATCCTTCTTGTTGCGCTCAAAATTATTTGCAGCGTTCTCTAGCTTGGTCTTGCCCACGTTGCCCGAGGCGCCGTGCAGCTCAATGTAAACATCGGCATCTGTTGCTGCAAATCGGATATCTGACGTAGCCACAGTCACCTGCAGACGCGACAAAAGCAGTATCAGTGCGTTGCCAAAATGGTTTCCGATTTCTCCATTTCTTCTCTCCCTAATCCGGGACTTTTTGTGCATCTGGACGCGATAATAACAGTGTGTTACGAAACTTTGAACGCGAGGCGCTAGCTCCCAACCGCCAAACGTCCCAAGGACTACTTGGAGTTGCCAATGTTCATGTCCATGCGGTAGTGTCGTAGAAAGAGACATCATCGCCATCTTCATTTGGCAAGCGTTGCATTCGCATGAGAGCTGCTGCACACAATTCATATGGGTCTGCAGGCGCTATGCATATTGCATGTCAACCTAACTACATGTAGTAGGCGTCATGAGACATGAAGCATTCCGCTCTGAATGCATTCACAGGTCAAAGTGGAGGCAAACGCTGAAGCAAAGGGCTATCTTCCCAGAGATAGCTACAACCGCGCAAAAAACACAATGCAACACACCAGTTGAGCTTCACTGTACGCGCTTGATGGTGATGATGTGTCTTTTTACAAAGTACCGCATTCACATGGACATCGGCAGCTCCAAGGAGTACTTAGGAATTCGCAGCTTGAGCTTCCGCTATTGCATGTATCTATGAGACACCCCACATTCTTTATGGTGTAGAGCCTTGATGCTCCAGTCTCGGCACCCAGCCAACAACGTTGCAGTGTCATGAACACGCTGGCTTACATATTAGTCAGCTCTGAATTCAACATACCCTGTACTCCACCAGGTTGAGAGCTTCCTTCGCGTCGCCTTTACCATCGCCGTCCCTGTCAGGGGTGAGCTCCAAGACGCATTTCGCCTTGAGCCAGTCCTTGTGGGGGAACGCCGTGGTGGTGCCTTTGTAGTCGACCTCAATCCGGTCCAGGTGCCAGGCCCCCCCCAGGCCCGCGGGGCTGAAGTGAAGGTTAAGCTGCTTGAGGACCGCTCCACAGGGTGGCGCTTCGAGGGAGAAGGTGTCTACACTGCCGCGTTCAAAATCGTTCTTGGAGCTCTCCAGCTTGTGAGTTCCTGCACAAGCAAGTTAAACGAGTCATTCAACAGCGCATGTCACACTTCAGCCGGAGAGGTGGGGAGGTAGCAGGGTGCGGCCTTGCAGAGAGCTTTAACATCAAGAAATGGTAATAGCAAGCACGGAGAAGGTACTTGTCGAGTTTGGAAATCCCTTGGACGAAGCCCTGTTGGCGCAGAGTGCGCCGTTGCAGAGAGGGCGTGTTCACGGTTCATTCATGTGTTTGTCTTTCCAGGGGCGTGTACCTGTGTCACCGGCATCGCCGAAGATCGTGCACGCCACGTCACCGTCCGTCCCAGCGCCGCGCACATCCGACGTGTAGACGCGAACGGTGTAGCTTGCGTCCCCGTCGGCATCAACGCCTTCAAAGAGCTCCTTGATGTGACCTGCCGGGCTTTTGCTGGTCTTCTCCAGCCATGCGTTGCAAGGGAAGCTGTACACCTTGCCTGTCTTGCTGCTGGAGATGACTACTTGAGACAGATGCCAGCCAGATGCGACCCCTGAGCCATCATGCCAGATCTTGATGCGCTCGATGTCTCCCACATCAGTGGCAGTCAGCTTGAACATGTCCTGAAGTGCGTGAAAGCTGGTGAAAGAGAAGACAGATTAAGGAAACGAAAAAAATGGGAACACGCGAAGGCCTGTTTTGCGACGTGAGCGCCGTCCCATGGAGTCTGTCCAGAGGGCTTTGGCCTCATTGACCGGGGAGCGCTCAACGTCCGCTCAAGCGGATGCGACGCCTATGAAGACATGCTCACAGGGATTCCGCCTCAAGCCCCGGCGAGGTGACCCGCATTGGGGGAGTGAAAAAGGGGATGAGAGTCAACGAGCTGGTGCCTTCCGCAGCGCGGACACAGCTTGGTTGCGTGAGCAGCACATAGTAAATAAATCAATCAATCAATCAGGAATCACACATACCCAGATCCTTGCTGGATATACAATTATACATGTGGATGCTGTGGTGTCGTGCAATGGCATCATCATGCGTTGAGAAAGAGCTGATTGACGATTGAGAGCTGATCGAACAACACAGTGATTTCTGTCGCGTCTGATGCAAGCTCTAAGGTGCATCGTCACGATCACAGCGTTTGAAACAGTGGTGCAAAATGTGTCATGACAACCAGAGATCCAAGAGTCTTGGTATGATGCCTCTGGCGTTTTCTAGGCACGAAATCAGCTCTGGCTGTCTTGCCCGTTGTCAACGCCGCCTTCTTTGGGCTGGCATATCTCTTCTCTTTCCTTTTCTTAGGCTGCTTGTGCCTTGTTCGCTTTTGAGGAACTCTGAGTTAGCCGATCCTAGAGTCTGAGTCATGCAGAAGACCTAAGTCAGACTCGGAGCGGACCTGCTTATTGCGTTCGAAGTTGTTGGCAGCGTTCTCGAGGCGTTGCTGCCCGACGCTCTTCTCTTTGCCGTAGATTTCGATGAAGACGTTGGCGTCGGTGCCGGCCCCGTGCACGTCCGACGTGTATGTCGTGACCGTGTATTCCTCCATGTCACTCAGCGCTAGGGCGTCTCCCACGCCATCTCCGTCGATGTCCACAAACAGCCTGTGCTTGAGCCCGTTCTTCTTGTCAAACCACCGATTTGCAGGAAAGACCTGCATCATATACCGCACCGCCGCTAAGTATTCAAACAAGGAAACAACAAATCCCCGTTTTGAAAATTGTGATCGCAAATTTCCAGAAATTTGTTGGTCAAGTAATAAGGTTTTATACTATCTAATTTTTGGGGACTAGCATAACATTCTTGATATATTGTACCTACTTTCTTACAAGAAAGGTGAGGTCGCAAACCTTACCTTGACAGTGGAAGTACTTGTGTTCATGAGGATGACAGAGGCGAGGTGCCACGCGCTTGCGAAGCCCTTGTCGTTGTGCCAAACGTCGATCGCTCGGGCTTCTCCGATCTTGGGTGTTTTGATGACAAACACGTCCTCCATGTTCCGCTCAAAGTTGTTCGCTCTCGTGTCCAGCCTGCATTGGTTGCACACACCTTTGCGACAAAACGACGACATGGCTCTCAGGTTTGCACTTATTGCACATTTGTGATGTTTCCACATGCAAGGAGATAAAAGCATGATGATGCTCTTGGAGTTCCCAATGTCCATGTGGATGCGGTAGTGTTGTAACAAGGTGCATCATCATGCTGATGATGTAATACGTCAGCTCAAAGAAGGCGGCGTTGACAAATGGGCGAGACAGCCAGAGCTGACCTCGCGCCCAAATTTCCGGTACCAGAGATATGCTTTGGTACACGCTGTGAACAGATCACAGTGTCTGCAGAGACGTACGCATGCTCCCCACTCTCTCCGAGCTCGCCGATGATGTTGACGAAGACATCCGCGTCAGTTCCAGCCCCACGGACATCCGAAGTCTTCACCGTGAGCTGCCAAGCCGTGAGAGCTCCTGCGTCGTCCACGCCACCGCTGCTGCTCAGGAGCTTGACGCTCACCTCGTTCTGTCCCTTCTCCTTTTTCAGCCAGCCGTTGCGGAAGAAGAAGAACGATCTGTCGAGGTATGGGTGCACGACCTCAATTGATGCTAGGTGCCAGTCCGCGTTGAGCGCTGCGATAGGGTTCCGGCCGCCCCCGTCGTGGCCCACCTCCACCTGCACAAGAGGAGCTTTGCATCTGGTGATAATGATGCAGCTGCACTGTGTTGAACGTAATTCCCAAGTAGTTCTTGGAGTTGCCAATGTCCATGTGGATGCGGCAGTGTTGTAAAAAGATACATCATGTCTTGGTGACTTTCTGCCATTGTCTGTGCGATGTCCGGCTGGTCGAGGTACGCTTGCCTCAGGTGATGGTTGCAATAGCACTAATTCTCAAGTAGTTCTTGGAGTCGCCAATGTCCATGTGGATGCGGTAGTGTTGTAAAAAGATATATCATTGTCGTCATCAAATGCGAACGCAGCGAAACAAAATTGTTTGGTGTTGAAGAATCGCACCCATTCAAGCTCCCCAAGGTCGACTGCATTGATGGCAAACGTGTCTGTCTTGCCGCGCTCGAAGTCATTGGCGGATGTCTCAAGGCGCCGGCGCGAAGTGGAGGCCAAGCGACCTTTGATGTCGATCCAAACACTTGCATCGGTGCCAGCCCCGCGTTCATCCGACGTCGTCACCTTGACATAGTAGACCTGAGGCTTGTCCCTAGCAGGTGCCGTGTCAGCTACCAGCTCCTGCATGCGGGAGGAGGAAGTGAGCGGGAAGGCACCCCGTGCCCTGCAGCCATCGCCATGTGGACTGAACAGCAAGGTGACGGAAAACATAGCCCGTTGAGGTAGCGACGCACATGCTCTAAATTGCCAGTACATTCAACTTGAGTTCCTGACCGTTATATCACCAAACACTACCAACGCAAAGATCTCCAATTAGGTCATCTCCGATAGCTTGACCGGCCTAATTGATCCGTCAGAGGCATATTCCATCACACTTGACCTCTGAACCAACCTTTGAGCAAGGGCAAAAGCGGTCTCGGTAGCGTGATATAAATTCCAGTGTTTGTCCAGACCATCTGATTTTCGGCTCTAGATACCCAAAAATACATGTATTGTTGGAGCCAAAAGGGGGGGAGAGACCCATCCCGGTGAAGCACTGCTAACTCCCATCTATCTCCCACCCCATTACATACGGAGCTCATTCAATGACATTGCCGATGTGTCTCATGTCTAGGTGATTGATGATGGTGAATGAGGTAGCGTTATAAAATGATACATCATCATCACATCACATAGATAGAGGCAGGAAATAGTCAACAAGCAACCAAGACAAGCACGCTTGAAAGAAATCAGCTCAAGAACGTCAGCGGTCGGAACGGGCATGCCTGTCCTGATGGCTCGGCCGCTCGCAAAAGATACATCATCATAATTATCCTTTCAAGGAAGAAGCGCATGCCTTTTGCAGGCCGTTCTTTGAAGAGATCCAGTCATCGCACACAAAGGTCGTCAGGGTTGTGAGCCGGGCGTCTTTCACAGTAATCTGCTCCAGGTGCCAGTCCGCGGAGAAGCCAGAGCCATCACTATCTACGAGTAGCTTGTACAGCGGCCCCACATCCTGGCACTGCAGCGTGAAGTTGTCCACCTTTCCTCGCTCAAAGTTGTTCTCGCTGTTGTCCAGCAGCTTCCCTGCAAAGACACCCCTTGTGAACGCAGGCCTATGAACCGAACTGATTACGGATATCTATTTTGATTGATCGTTGTCTAGAATACAGCGAACTCTAGACAACAACTTATCAAGACATCTGTGCGGCTTCGAGGGTACCTACAGGTACAAAAAATCGTGATTTATCACGTATGATTTCCGGATCAGAAACGTCAAAAAGAACGTGACGCAACTCAGCACCGGGCTGATCCATTGTTGCCTAGACTACAGTAATCAGCAATGCAAACCACGCCACCATGCCTTCCGAGAAGCCGTGTTTCAAAGTGGAATGGACCTGCTCTGCTTGTGTGATCTTATAATCACTCGAAGTTGCTGGATTTCCGATGAAGGCTGCGTTGAGTGAGCTAGCAGAAGCAGTGGCGACCTACCCACCTATGACGCTCACCAAACCCGAGATCCAGGATGTTCGGTATCATTTTGGTTTAACTTTTGGAGATGCAAACCAAACCCAGACAATCACCTGCCCAACGAGGCATGAAATTGACAACAAAGTAGGGGAGTGCACCTTTCTCTCCTTTGGGTGGGAACTGGCACTCAGTGCCATCTGGCTTCCGACCGAAAAGAGTGAGACGCACGCTCGCGTCTGTTCCGGCACCTTTGACGTCGCTTGTATACACACTCACCGTATACAAATTGCTGCCATCGGACGCGCCGGGCTTGATATCGACTCTGCCGTTTTGCTTCGTTCCTCGGATCCAGTCATTATAGAAGAAGATCGTGGCTTTGCCGGTGTTCAGGTGTGTGACCTCAATGTGTGAGAGGTGCCAGGCAGCGCCCAACAGCGCGCCGAGCTTGCCGGCCGTGGACTTGCTCGTTGCAAACCCGACATTGATGAGCGAAAGGTCACCGAGGGAGAGAGACTGCAGCAGCTTGGGCAAGATGAAAAAGAAAAGGAAAGAGATACACTGTAGGGATCTAGCTAACAGAGATTTCAACACACGCCAGCACAAAGAAGGCGGCGTTGACAGACAGGGCTGATCTCGCGCCTGAATGCACAGATGAAGCTCCAGTTTGTTAATGAGGTCTTGTAGAAGCAGGATAATGTATCTCTTCATACATCAGTACTTTCTTCATACATACAGATATGTTGCATCGCCGCATTCTGCGGTCCCACGGAAGTGGACGTGCATCGGTGAACAACCACGCAGGCTTGCACCATATCTGTCAAGTTTGTCCTCTGTTCGGGCTCGTACTATCATGAGCGCTAGGAGTGGTAAGCTGTTTGCCCTGCGAAGCCGACTTCAAAATCAGACTTACGAGTTTGTGGATCCCGTACAGTATCACTGCAAGGACTGCGATGAGCATTTGGGGGATGCTCACACAGGCTGTGTTCACTGTACCGTGGATTGTCCCATCTTGTGGCCAAAAATAGACCAATTTCTTGAAACGGTTGGAGGTCTTGGATTACAAGGTGGGAATTTGGCAACTAAATTGGAATCTCTGTTGGGAGTTGATCTCCTGACAAAGATTTTGAGTGTGGGTTGCGACGATCTCCCAAAGGAATTGACGGGTCGTTTTTGGTCAGCCGTGGCTGACCTCCTTTCTTGCAGGGTACAGGACGAAGAGGATGAAGACATGTCAGGTCAGGTTATGGTAAGTCAGGCTGGTCCAGGTACGCTTGCCTCAGGTGATGGTAATGATAACTCTGATTCCCAAGTAGTTCTTGGAGTTGCCAATGTCCATGTGGATGCGGTAGTGTTATAAAAAGATACATCATACGTTAATGCATCACTTTCAGAACCTAGCAGTTACACACAGGGTGGAGTTTTATTAGCTATACACAGGAAAATGGCCGGATTTACGACATGCTGACTTGAACCACTCACCTTGCAATGGCTCAATCGACAGCCCAGACGGCCCTTGACATTGTGATGGGCTCGAACATATCAAAAATTGACATGTCATGCGAATTACATAGCAACAAACCCAGCATATCCCCCCTGCAGTCGTGTATTTTCGGGGTGACAAGGTGGCTGCCCCCTCGACCCCCCCCGACCCTTGGCCGAGAGGGGGGCTCCCCCCGCCCTCCTGACATCATGCACAAGTGCAATTTCTATGTTTTTGCGGTGGTCCCCTGCCCTGGTGTGCTGTGAAGCCGGAGATACAGTCCCATGAATGATTGCCATATACGTGCACGTAGGCACCATGCCACACAATCAAGCCCCCACGTGCACAGACGAAACAATTTCACCAGCTTGCAGCGTGGTTTTTTAGCATATGTGGTTTCACATCACTCCCGAAAGCTCATGGCCTGTAGCGTCTATCACGGGTATTTGGGCCCAAATGAAGTCATCCCATACTTCGCATGAAAACCTGTTGTGGTGTAGCCCATCTTTGAGCTGCGACTGTGGTCTGGAAACTCAAGTTCTCGAAATCTCGCCGGTATGAACATTGTAGTACGCTCTGAGTTCTGTCTATAGAGCCTTCATACGTCTCCATACGAGCTGATTAAAGCACAATACCCTATGGCCAAAGTCATGACTATCCCCGGCACTCCCGTAACCACAGCTTTCTCAATACTTGTCCAATTGTAAATTTAAAAAAATGTACAGACGCGTCTCGGCCCGGGGCATATGGTGAAGGCACCGCCTTTACCTACTCATTTCGCGCTTTTTCAGCACATTTGCTCAACGTCTTGACCCTCTACGGGCGATGTGAAATCCGCAAAAGATATATCTGCCAAAGTATGCACAACTAGGTCAAACACTCCCGACAGAGCTAAGATTTATTTTGATCACTGGTTTCAATAAGACCGGTCGCATTCAATTCCGTTGTGTGAGGGCTTCGGAATGGGGGCGACGTTTGTGTGAGAAAAGTGTGATGGTGACGTCAGGATCACCCGCCAGCTCAGTGACATAAACCGTGTATAGCTAATAAATCTCCACCCTGCATGTTCACACATTGCACAACTCCACCATGTAGCTGACATGTGCGAAAAGCAGCTGCTTGTGTATCATACTGTGTGGTTGCATGTGAATGCATTTCACAAGTTAAAGCATGTGGGAGGTCACATTCCTTCACACATGCCAAGCGTACCTTGAGGTTGACCGGGAACTCATCCATCTGGTTCCTCTCAAAGTTATTGGAGGAGTCCACGAGGGCAAGCTCGCCGCTCTTGGTCCCCCCTGGGCCAAACAGAATGATGGAGACGTCTGCATCGGTGCCCGCGCCCCTCAGGTCTGATGTGTACACCTTGATGCTGTAGCGCTGGTCGGCCCCTGGAGCGCTTGCTGCGGGAATGATGACCATGTTCTGCTTCTTGCCCTTCTCTCCCTTGATCCAGTTGTCCCAAAGGAAGAACTGGCTCGTGTCTGCGCACATGGTACAGCCAATACTTGATAGCGGTGTTTCTTTTAAACACAACACTACATACAACATGTACATGGGCATTGGCAGCTCCAAGTACTACTTGGGAATCAGCGCACGAAAATGTTGAAGCCTCATGGGCTCGAGCATCACGCATGCCTGTTGAATAGAAGAATCGATCAATTATCCGGGTATTGGTTTGATCGGGAATGAAGCTCGAATTGCATATGTGCGTGTGCAATTTCTAAACAAATGCTCCGTGAATAAAGAAAGAAAAAACATGGTATCTTGGAGATACTCCTGGCACCAGGCTCAGTGAAAATGATTGCTTCCAATGCAAAGTAATCAGTGGCAAACAAGACCAGAGCCTTACTGCCAGCAGATCCCATCGAGTTGGAAACCTCCACATGCTGCAGGTGCCAGTCAGCGAATGCGCCGCTGTTGTCATGGCCTATCTCCAGAGAGTCCATGACCGGGACATGCCTCGCCTCGAGCACAAACACATCCTCATGGTTGCGCTCGAAGTTGTTGCTGCTGGAGCTCAGCCGTAGGAGTGCGGTGGAGACTTCGGCGCCGGTGGCGGGGTCGCGGCCACGAATGCGGCACATCACGTTTGCATCGGTCCCCGCTCCTTTTACGTCGCTCGTGAACACCCGAATCGTGTACCTGCTCCGCTTGGATTGGTCAGAAAAGAGGAGGACTCCCGCAACATGAAATGGTGGTGGTGTCTATACGTTCAACAACAGCTTCACCCACATTGACGAGGACCCGAAGCAATCAGGCAGTAAAGTGAAGATCGTTGAAAATGAACAGACATGCATACAACACTTGCACCAGTTGTAGCGAATCGAATCTTCACTATGTGCAGCTGCTGGGCATTGCCGGTGTAAGGTCCGACGCATTACCTTGGAGGCATCAACAAGTAGCAACACGCTGACGATGTTGATGATGTATCATTTCACAGCACTACCGCATCCACATGAACATCGGCAACTCGAAGAACTACTTGGGAATCAGTGCTTACGCTGCTTAGATTATGCTAATCGCAACGAGCACCTTGACAGCTGGAGTGTGACGCAATCAGCGACAAGCGTGACCGGGTTGTTTGCGCCGGCTTCGGTGGGGATCCAGCCATCGTGCACGAACATGGTCGAGATGCCGGTGGCTGTGTTGAGCACTTGGACGCGCTTGAGAGCCCAGTCAGCCCCGAGGCCTTTTGCATCGTGGCCAATCGTTATCGATTCCATTCCTCCGACGTTCACGTCCCTGCACACCAGCAGGCATCGTCTGATACACGTATTGTGAAGCCAGTACCACATCCACATGGACATTGGCAACTCCAAGTAGTACTTGGGAATCTGTGCTGACTGGTAGTGATGTAAAAGGGTTCATCATATTAGGTCAGACAACGATACATACACAACATAACTTTTCAAAACACTAGGGCTGTACAAAAGCGTAGTTGGCTGCCAATTTGCTGGACCAGCACGTCTTTTCATTAGATGCAGCTACTGAGCATGCTGGAAGAAGCCCGATGTAGTTGCATATTCATATGCATGTTCCTCCTCGTACATGATTACATAACAATATCAATATAGCTGGTACCAGATATATGCTCTCGTGCAGGCTTACAACTAATGACCACTCTCTCCTCCGCGAGGAACACTGGTCCAGATCGCACCGGAAGCTGAAGTGGTCCTCGTTGCCGCGCTCAAAATCGTTCTTGGACGAGGCGAGGTCGTGCCGCTTGGTGGCCATCGGGTTGCCATCCTTGCTGCCATTGATCTCAATGAAAACATTGGCATCGGTCCCGGCAAATTTGCAGTCGCTCGTCCACACCGTCACCCGGTACTCTGTCTCCACCGAGTTCGCGTCCCTTTGAGTTGCATCGAGGGTGATCTGCATCATGCAATGTTTCAGCATTGCAGTGATGCTCGCCATGTGGAGATAGTGGCACCTCAATCTAGCATAAGGCTGAAGCCATCTTGCTCGCTAGAGGCATGCCTCGATCAGGTTTTCATGTTTCCGGGGTTCTGTTATGATGACGACAGACTCCTTTGGCGTGAGGCTTTCAAGAATGATGTGAGACAGCAAGTGAAATGTCAGGTCAGGCTATGGTAAGTCAGGCTGGTCCAGGTACGCTTGCCCCAGGTGATGGTAACGGTAGCAATGATTCCCAAGCAGTTCTTGGAGTTGCCAATGTCCATGAAGATGCGGTAGTGCTGTAAAAAGGTACATCATCATGGGTAAAACGTGGCTGTTGACCTTGCTGACTTCTCTCGTTGTGGGCTTCTGGACGAGTTTTGAAGGCATACACAAAGTACCGTACTGCCAAAAATATTCAATTGAAATCGCAAAAAAATGGCCGTTTGAAAAATTTTCATCCTAAATCTCCAGAATTTTTGGTCAAAAAATGGTGAGTTTTACCATCTAATTTTGGGGCTATCATAATAAATAAACAATCCCGATTTATTGTACCTACATTTCAGTGGTTTGCGGGATTTGGACACACTTTGAATATAAGCGTGATTGAATACTTAGCGGCGATACGCTATTCAATTGGGACGCACGCCGTGTTGAATAAGGCAGACACCTCGCTGACGTCGGCGTGATTCCCGATGGATTGATTTGCTTCGATTTGACGTTGTCAACAAGACAAATCGGGGGGTTGTCAATATATCGATGCACCCATTTCTCCCCCCACAGAATCTACCCCAATGCACGAGCCAAACACCAACAGAACCATAGATACCTGCCTCCCCTCGGGGTGTTTTTTCCATGCCCTGAGAGAAGAGGCGCAATCTTTGGCCAGAGTAGGGTCTGACCGCAAAATTTGTCCCCGAAGTTCCTGTACTTTCAGGCGTCTGAACGCAGATATATCTGCCTGGCAAAACACTGAAGAAGGGAGGTCTCGCACCTCCGCCTTGCCCCCCAAAGCTTTATTGCTTTTGTCAATCCAAGCATTGCAGCTGAAGTAGTAAGTCTCCCCGCCCGCGACCTCCACTTCCACCCATGCAAGGTGCCACCCGGGAAAGGCGCCGCTTGAGTCATGTCCGATGCAGATCTGAGTCAGCCGGTCCAGCCGCGGCTGCTTCTTCAGCACAAAGGAATCAAGTTTCCGCGCTCGAAGTTATCGTGGGAGTCATCCAGGACATACGCGTCTTGGTCTTCGGTAGCTTTGCCGTTTTTGCTCCACGGGTGCCAAAGATTCTGAGCTTAACATTTGCGTTTGTGCCCGCTCCCTTGATGTCGCTCGTCTGCAATGCGACGCTCAGTATGACTCATCCTGCCTCAGACCATGGAGCATGATGTACGCAAAGCAGTCTTGGCACACAATTCCAAGAAATTAGCGTAGGGGGGCGACGATAACATCCCCCGAATCGTCGATGTGGGGAACTTAGCCGAGGGTCTCTTTCAACTATCTATGAAGAGGGAGGGGTGTTCAGAGAGAATATGGTGCCCCTGTAATGATGATTTATAATGAGCTGTATCACTTTGAATGTGCTGTCTTGGTCGCTTGTTGCCCTTTTCCAGCCATCATCTATGTGATGTAATGATGATGTAGAAATCAAGGCAACGCTTTGATGTACCAGCGCTCGCTTGCAGTTTTTGCTCGCCCAAGGGCAGAGCATTCAACGCAGGCTTGCTTGTCCCGACCACTGAAGTCCAATGAGCTGTACTGTTTCCACAGCAAATACTTGGTTACTTTTAGCCTTGGCCAACCAGCTTTTGCTTATTTATGTGATGAAATGATGCAACAACACACAACATGATTAGAGGGGTTTGAATGGATCATGGGCACTCCAAGCACTACTTAGCAAACATGTGAGCCACGCAAGCGGTACACTGAGGCGCTCACCATGACTTTGACTGTGTATGTTGTTGTTGGTGAGGACCCGTCCAAGCAGCTGATCAAGTGAATAAGTCCATGCGTCTGGTCAAACCATCGGTCCACCGGGAAAACGTAGCGCTTGTGGCTCATGCCATCTGTGACGACAAGTTGCTCGCAGTACCATTCTGGGCTGTCTCCGGCGTTGTTGCTTGTCAGCTCAATGTGAGTCAGCTCCCCAAGGTCCATTTGCTTCACAGAAAATGTGTCCACACCTGCACACTGACTGTTGTTGCATGGACAGAAGGAGCCGGACACGCACGTGAAAGCTCTTGACGAAGAACAAACAAGCACACTCATTCCTCGGTCACCAAAAGTAGTCCTTTCAGTATGCAGCTACTGAGCAGGCTGGAAGAAGCCCGGTGTAGCTGAATATCAATATGCATGTTCCGCCATGTCACTGTTTGCTCCTACTTTTTGGACCTACATCAGGACTGTGTAGGTCCTGTTGACCTTCATCATCATCGCGGTTGACAACATGGTGGAACACATCTGCAAGTTTAAAGTCGCTCGCCTCGGCCACCCCGCTCGCCTGCTTGCAGAGGCACACCCTAATCTCGTTGATCGTACCAACATGTTAGGTAAGTACCCTACGCCCTGCCGAACCCTGTCAATGTGCGTGTTTTTAACAGGGTGGGAAACAGGTGTTATACACCAGGCAGCCGTGAACAGTTTTGCCCTGTCCTGAGGCGCTTAGGATGGCAATAAGTGCATGTCTTTCTTCTATAACGCACTCACAGAAGCTCTCTTCCATAAGAAGCACGCCACATCAACCAAACACAGCAAACACGGTCAACGTCTTGGTAGGAGCACAAGATGAGCTTTCTTTCACGATCACGCCACAGCCAATGCCCCGCAACACGCCTGGGGAAAACGTACTGGCTCTTTCAAAGTCCTTTTTGCTGCCCCCGAGCTTGTGCTTCGTTGGGCAATTCGGATCAAGGGAGCCGAGGAGGCGAATCGTGATGTCGGCATCCGTTCCCGAGCCCTTCAGGTCCCCCGTGTACACTACCACCTCGTACCTGCAACCATTACCAGCTGATGATGATCATGTTCCTATGTGCAACACTGCCTGCTGTTTTTCCACTTCGCGCTAAGAGCGCAAAGCACATTATACACGTTTCAGAGAGTGCTTAAGGGGCTCCTCATGTCGGTGGGGTCTTATTGTAACAAGGCACACATCAAGAGCACCATATCGATAGCCAAGATGGGCCAAACGGTGCTTTTGTCTCTATGCGAGCAGTGCTGAACTTGCTCGGTGGAGCCTTCAACATCAGGGATTCGGCATAAATAAATAAATCAATCGATTACCATGGCATCACCGTCACTCATTGAAAAAGCAAGGTTGTCGCCGAACACCTGTCCCGCGTGGGATTCAGAGCATCGGCGTAGGCTCTGGCCGTCACTGCTGTGAAACCTTCCATAAAGGCCACTTCCCTACTCGTGCCAGCTACCAAACAAAGCCCCCTCTGGGGAGACCCACATAACACCCCTGCAGGTGTTTTCAAGTGAGTCGGTCAAAGCAGCAGATCGGTCACGGTTGTATGAGTAGTGGTGATCGTACGTCGCGAGTGCACGCGTGACTTTGCCACCAGTCAGCGCCAGGATCTCCCGAGATAGGCTAGGCGGCTTGATCCAGTCCTCGAGCACAAACGTCGCGGTTGGCTGGGAGGGGCACGAAATGACGACGTCTCGGAGGAACCAATCCGGTGAGTCACCGACGTTGTCATGGCCGATGATGATGCGACCGACCCCTCCAAGAGCTCGAGCTTTGAGCGAAAAGTCATCGGTGCTGCCGCGATCGAAGCTCAGCTTCTTTGCATCGAGGACTGTTGGGCCAAGGACGCTGCCCTCGGTGCCGAAGAGTGTGATCGAGACATTTGCGTCGGTTCCGGCGCCTTTGCAGTCCCCCGTACGGATCGTGACTGTGTAGGGTACCGCACTGGCGGCCGCCTGACCCTCAAGCAGCGTGATTGGCTGCAAAGCACTGTCCCGGTGAACGGGATACGTTGTTGTCGGGCCGAAGCGCAGCGAAGTTTTATGAGCATTCACCTTCAGGGGTTTGTTTTCTTGGAGAAGGTTGCACATGCAGCGCGACCATGGGTACGTTTCTGTGGTCACGTCTTGCGGCGCCGGGGGCTTGGCGTGATCCGCTATGGATTGATTTATTCATTTTACAATACATAATTGCAGAACCTGATGGCACTTACCCTTACCGCTTCCCACCATCAGGCAGATAGCCCGCTAAACCAATTCTTGGTTGCTCAGCCAGATTGAAAAGGAAGAAAATCAATCGGCCATCATGCCAGGTTCATGCAAGCGAGCACGACCAGATAGAACTATCAGATGGCCAGTCGTTCAACCTTATTTACTATGAAACGCCAGTACAAAGCACCAGGGTACAAGAGTCACTCGCAGCGCTGCCTCTTGTCATGCATGTGCGGTGTTCCTCTCCTGGCCGCAATCAGCGCTTTGCCAGAACTGCGTGCTTAGTGGGTCCAGATGCCCAAAAATGCATGAATTTGTGGAACAGACTCGGGGTTCGATGCCCATTCCGGCTGCAACAAACCCAAAACATGCATCGCTGTCACGTGTGCCTTGTAAAAGGGTGGGAAAGAGTGTGTTTACACTGAGCTACAGCGACTGCTTTCGCCCTTGCTCAAGGGGCTCTTCGGACGGCAATCAACTGCTAAAGGGAATCTGTGTCCAGACTATAAATGCTACAGAAAACAAAACAAAACAAAGTCGATCAGGTCGGAAGCACTGATTCCCATGTAGCTCTTGGAGATGCCGAATGTCCATGTCCATGAGGATGCGGTAGAGTTGTGAAACGACACTTCGGCATCAGGAATCATGCCATATCTGAACGCACATTCGAAGCAAATCAATCTGGATCACACCTTGCCAGGAAGCACCCAGTCACCATAGTAGAACGACCCCACATGCTCTCCCTGCCTGTCCGAGGCACTCTCCCTCCGAGTGACATGCATTGCATCCAGCATCCATGGAGCCGAATCCGCATCGCCGGCCTTTGCAACAACGGCAAATCTAGCCTTGCGGAGCCTCCCTACGTCCTGGCAAGCCACATTGAAGATGTCTGACTTGGCTCGAGTGAAGTTGTCGGGTGCGTTGTCTAGCCGCATCTCCTTGGACTTCCCCCCATCGCCTTCAAGCTCAACATACACATCGCCGCTTGTCCCTGCTCCCCTGCACGCAGAAGAAAAACATAACCGCCCAAAACTTCACGAGTTGCTAATGTCCATGTGGATGCGGTGGTACTTTCAAAGATGCAAGAGCATCATCAGCTGCCAATTTCCATGTGGATGCGTCCTCCTGCACGTGATGCTGCACTCCTCCATTAGGGCGCAAGGTCAGCTCTGGCTGTTTCGCCCTTTGTCAACGCCGCCTATCTTGGGCTGGCATGTTTCTTTCTTTACTTCTTTGCGATGATGCTGTAACAGATGCATCATTACATCACATAGATAATGGCAGGAAAATACTCACAAGCAACAACGTTCTTTCATTCCATGTGGATGCGGTGGTGCTGTATAAAGTTGCATCAAACATGATCTTAGCTGTTTGTCACGACATTGCCGTTCTGGTCCAAAGCAATTCGAGTCAATGCGCACTTGCAGTCTGAGGTAACCACGGAGAGTGAGAGGTATATGTGTCGATCCGGGAGCTGTGCGCGGGCTGCCGTGTCCACCGCACCAGGCGCCACGGGTCCAAGAGCGTTTCCAGCGCGGTCGTAATCGACCTCCTCCACGCTGACGATGTTCTTGGTGGGGGGCGCGAGTACCCTGAGCGGCATGGACGCTTTTGGCACCTGCTGCTGGTCTTTGCCGACAGCTTCCACCACCCACTGGCACACCGCTCGGTCCCGGCCGCCAACGGATATCAACCACCTGCAGGTCGATAAAACAGTGCCGTTACAATAGCAGGAAACGGGCGGCCACGGTCACGCTTTTGGACTCGCCGCCAAATTTAGATAGAGAAAAGAGTTTAAAATTCTCAGGTATATCAGGAAAACACCCAAGCACGATGTCACGATTCCAAATCGCTCGTGTATTGTAATTGTTGCAGTAGGTGAACACAGCATTCTGGGACAACTGGGTACAGTGCATTTTGGATTGTGTCTGGGTGAGAGGATCATAAACTATATGGTGGGAACCCAATCTGGCGAATCCCGTACTGCTTGAAAAAGAAAAGGAAATAAAAAAAGTACCTGCCATCCACCGGTACTTATCTACAGGTTTCAAGAAGACTGTGCGCAGGCCTGTACATCTGTGACTAGTGTTTTGTCAGACGGTGATATTTGCGGGTGCAGGGGCCTGAAAAAGGCGCGATTTTTTGGGGGAGGAGGGGGGAGCGCCCCGCTCTTATGGACACATACCTGTTATCCACAGCAAACCTCACATTCTTCACGTGGCTGGAGTGCGCGTTGTAGCAGCGGTTTGGCGCGTCCTCGACGACGCACGGGTAATTGAAGAGCCGCACTTTGCCAAAGTCGTCGCCGGTGGCCACGAAGCGGCCGTCGCTGCGCAGGAGAGGGTCGTTCGAGGGCGGGGCCGCCCTCCTGACTGGATCGCTGTTTGTGTAAGAGCGACAGACAGCGTCAACGTCCGTTCCGTCGCTGTAGTCCGGAAAAACGCCCATGACGTCGAAGCCGAGGGCGCAAGTCCACTCAGCCCACTGCGTGTCACGCTGATTCTGCTTCGCCTGCGCCACGCAACGATTTCCATAATGACCAGAATTGATGATGAGCAGAGACATACGTGATGATGATGTTTACAACGCGCTTCGAGAACTCAGCATAGGCCTATGAGGGGGCAGTGCTGTCGTGCACCAGTGCTCTCGAAAAGTTTCAGCTCGTGCGAGCGGCCGAGCGTTTATGACAAGCTTGCTTGTTCCGACCGGTGACCTTCAATGAGCCGTGTCACTTTGAATGTGCTGTCCTGGTTGCTTGTTGACTTTTTCGTGCCATTATCTATGGCTAACAACACTACCGTATTCCCGTGTGCATGTCAGACATTAGACATCACACCTTCGCATTGCATATGTATGGCACAACACTGCTTAATAAACCACAGTGTTCATGTACTAACCCTACAGTGGGCAGGACCCATGTGACAAACATTGATGAATCCTCAATGTCTGATCGGCCAACAAGCTGCGGCTTTGTCTTATTCTGCCCCTGCCAATTTTGCTGCTGTACCGTCCAGTGTGGTTGCGCGTTCATACTAGGTATGTTGGTCAAAGGCGAAGAGGCGCCTCCCAACCTGATGCCCTTCTAAAGCCCGTCCTGAAGGCATTGCTGACGGGCCACACATTTCCCCCCCCACCCGATCGCACGAATTCATCCTCATGCAGGACGCTGGCATGCACATCCACGTAAAGTACACTTCCTCCCCCGATTGCATGTATTCATTCTCATGCAGGACGCTAGCATGCAATGGAATTCGAGGCTCAACAGGTCTGTATGAACCTTAAATCCACAATCCTAGCAAATCTATTCGAACACGGTATTCGCATCGGCCTTCACCATCAATTGGCCCCAAGAGCCTCTCTGCATCGACCCTTACACCTGCTTCATGGCGAGAGCCGTTGCTCCGCTTGTCATTGCGCAACTCCAAGAACAAACTTGCCGTCCGAAGAGCCCCTTGAGCAAGGGCGAAACCGGTCTCTGTAGCTCGGTGTAAAGCACACTTTCCCACCCGTTTTTTTGGGAATCGGTGCTACTCTTACCATCACCCGAGGCAAGTGTTCCTGGACCAGCCTAACTACCCATATCTATAGGCTTCTATGGGCTCCTATGGGCTGACTTGACATGTCGTCTCCTTGTTCTTCTTCTTCTGGTGAAGGAAGATTTGCACCGTCCAGCCACGAGTTGCAAAGCAACGCACCTGCCGACCCGTTGTAGCGTCCCAGTACAGCAATTCGTAAGCGCCGCAATTGGACTGGAACATGGATGAGTCAGCGCTCCAGTCAATGTGTGTAATGTAGGAAGAGTGACCGTAGCAACGACGGAGATGCTCATACTGCTTGCCGACAATAAAGATATCGATGAAGTTGTCGTTTGACCCGGTCACCAGCCTTTGTCCGTTCGGGGAGTACTTGACGTCCGAGATCGCCTCCCTAGCAACTTTCCTCGAGCACACCTGCAGCGCTGGGATGGTCAATGTTTCAACCAAGTGCGAAACAAACCATGCATCAAACGGCAATCGGGAATAACGCAGTGGCTTCCCGGGCTCCTGAAATTGGGTGATCTACATTGTGGCGCTCAGTGTTTGCCAGACCTTCAGTTGTTTTGGGTCCAAAAGCCCAAAAATGCATGAATTTATCGGACAAAAGGGGTTTGAAGCCTGTTCTGGCAGATCCCTGGTGGCACTGCCGATTCCTCACAAAGTGACATGTGCCCGGCATTTCTAAAGTGGCGGCTTACTGGCTTACCAGGCAATCGGTGCTCCATGCTCAGGGTGAAAGACGAATCACGCACCGGACTTGGGCACGGGCAGTTGAATTGCAGCACTTCATGCATCTCAGACTTCCAAGTAGGTCTTGGAGTTGCCAGGTTCCATGCGGATACGGTGGTGTTGTAAAATACACAAATAAAGCAATCAACCGGGGATCACGCCAGGCCCTCAGCAACGCAAGACGCGACGACGGAAACGTACCCAAGGGGCTTCAGCCTCACGCCCAAGCCAAACCTGGGGCACAGGCGGCAAACAGATACATCAGCATCAAGCATCTCATGGCCTGAGACTCTATTGTCTGGGAACGCACTGCGTGCAGTCGACACACACCTCCTCTGAAAGCGGGGCTTGAGAGCCACAGTCCACGAGAAGCACCTTCAGGGTTCCATCGGCACATCCGACAGCCAGATGGCGGCCCAAGGGGCTGAAACAGAGCGCCCTCGCTCGCATTCCCGCCCCCATGCTGCACTTTGCTATGAGCTGCCTCAAGCGAGCGTTCCAGTAGAGCACATGGCTGCTGTCAGCGGCGGTTGCAAACTGGTGCGTTACTGTTGGATGCCATGCGAGTCCCCACACCTCTCCCATGTGACCGTACACCAGCGGCTCGTACGAGGAATCCGGCTGGATCATGTGTATGTCACACCTGAACAACAACAAACCGGTCCAAAAAGGCTTTTGATGTGACCCGTACGTTGGCAAGAGCTGCTGATGATGTGATCAACAACACTGTCTCGCTGGTATTCATTGTGACCTGGATCATCTATCGTTTGGGCTGGTCACATCTTAGCTGAAAGCAATACCTATAGTGCTGTTTCTCCCTGGCGACTTTTGAGGACGTGACGCTCTTCACAGGACTGGTGATGACGCATCGTTTCATAACACTACCGCTTCCACATGCATGTTGGCAGCTCCAAGAACTACTTGGCAGTTGCTTTGGCTAGACAATGGCTGTCAGAACACACTGCGGTCCAGGCAGACAAGCAAACAAGAGTGGCGTTGGCAACATGGGGCGGATCTCGATTGGTTTGGTGAATGAACTGATGAGGCACCTTTTCACCGCTGCAGCAACTGCTGAATATGCTCGTTCATGATCGCAGCACTGATAATCGGTCTGATTCGCAAGTTAAAGTGCTTGGAAGTTTGTGGTACCTCAAGATAGTGTTGCAAGAAGAAACACCGTCATCATGTTCCAGCATGCTTGCACCCGTCTCCATGTCGCATGCAGTGTCAGCTGGGGGAGGCCAGCCGCCGCAAAGGCGCACCTATGGGTGCCGACGACAATCTCTGGCCCGCCCAGGGGGTTGCAGTCCAGCCCTCGGAAAACAGCAGGGGCGTCTTCAAACGGCTCCTTTAGCTCAATCGCACTTGCGCGCTCCAGCCCGCGCTCCAACTGCGTGCGGGAATCGTCGGGAATGTTCCACTTCATGATGCGGCCGTCGGCGCCGCCGCTGACGAGCTGAGTCATCACGTGATTCAGCGCGAGCACGCCGACGCCTTGCGCGGTGGGAAGGCCATTGAGGACGCTAGGGAGGGGGAGCCCGATTGTATGAGCTTGCACCATTTGTCGGACGCTCGAGGTTTTGCAGTCCCAGATGAGGAGGTTACCCGAGCGCGTCCCAGTCACAAGTGCAGCACCCGAACGTGGGAGGAAGCACGCGGAGAGCACGTCTTGTTTCTCGGATGGGGAGAACACCGCCTCATCTGCGCTGGCGAGATGGCGTGTGATGTTCAAGTATAGTTTTACAACACTACCGCTTCCATGTGTGGGGCGTTTAGGATGTGAAAACGGTGTACGCTGGAATTGTGCATTGTGGCTAAAGCACATACACGCATTGAGCATTTACCGAAAAGACAGGATGGAAACGCCAACCAGTGAGCCCTGGTATGAGACGCTTGCGAGGTGCCGTCCATGATCGCTGTGATGATTATGATGTATCTTTTTACAACACTACCGCATCCACATGGACATTGGCAACTCCGAGAACTACTCGGGAATCAGGGCTGTGAGCATGAGAATCAGTAGAGTGAGTGAACATGTCGGTGGGAGTGCGGTATATGATGCCATGCTGTTGCCTTTGCTGGTAGGGCCTATGCTGTCACCTTGAACGCTCGTTTGGTGGCCATTTGTTTGAATGTCATGCAACACTCCTTGTATCCAGCTCTCTCTGATGATGATGATGTATCTTTTTACAACACTACCGCATCCACATGGACATTGGAAACTCCAAGAACTACTGTAATTGGACTAAGATGAACCTCTCTGCAGTGCATAAATGCACCAGCATGAAGGCAGCAATATGCAGCACAAGACATGTCCACGTGGATGCAGATGTATTGTGATGATGATGAATCTTTTTACAACACTACCGCATCCATGGACATTGGAAACTCCAAGAACTACTGTAATTGGACTAAGATGAACCATCATCAGACATGAATAGGAGAGCACGCACTGTCCCGGAATGTCCCCAAGTCTGCGTCGTATCGCCAAAACTTAAGGTGCTTGACGCCATATGTAACAAACTCCAGTGCTGCTGGAACCCGCCCTCCAGTGCTGGGGTCGGTCCTCGATTTGAACTGATTCCAGACGGCTCCGAATACCTGAGGGGGCTCCCCTTTGTGGCCTTGTCCCGAGAAGACGCGCTTTGGGGGGACTGGCACGTGCAGGTTGAGCTCATAAATGTAGACGGTGTGTGCGTTGTCGGCCGTGACGACGACCAAATACTCCCCGTCCGGCGAAAAGGCCATGGCCACGATGTATCTGCGCAGTTGACCGAGGCCACTCAGCGATTCGAGCATGTCACGACATGTGTGCTGCCACGCAGTAGTCCATTGGGTCAGGGACTCAATTTCCATCGGAATTATGACTTGCTTGTCCACTTCCCACACCAAGAGAGATGTTAGCTACTGATTCGTCTTTGTCGACGACAGAAACAACAGATGGCCTTCACAAACATACGTGACAACACATGGTACTGATGTTGAGGCAGGAGTGGGGACTGCCTTCTGTACTTTTCATGAGTGTGGTGTGATGTTTGTTGCTGACAAGGCTGGCCCTCATTGCTCGTCTAACTTGTTACCCAACATACCAAATTATGCGATTATGCTGGCATACTTCAACATGCTTTCCATGTGGCGCAACCCTTGACATGGTAAGAAAAGGGCGTGTCGTTGCACACTAAAGCACGCTACGATAACAAATCAAGACCGAGCGTTGCAGACAATGAGCAGAGAGCGAAGCTTCGCTCTTTCAACACAAGCTGAACAGAAATACTTCTGGTTATTTAATGCCAGCAGAATCGTATAAATTGGGTATGTTGGGTAACAAGTTAGACGAGCAATGAGACCGAAGTAGTTGAGTGGTAAGGGAGGGACCTGGAGCCAATCGTGGGGCCTGTGCCACCGGAGTCGCGGTCCGCGTCGGCGCTTTGTGGCGGAAAGTCAATTCGGCAGAGCATCGCCAGGCTGTCGGAGCCTGAGTCAGCGTGTGTGTCCCACACAGTCACGTAGGGGGCGTTCTCATAAAGCGCGGCAGCCTCCTGCAGGCCTTCAAGCTCCAGCTGCGCGTTCTGCAGCCGCAGGGCTAGCTCGGCCTGGCGGTCGGCGAGCGCGCCCCCGGGCGCCCCTGCCGCGCCGGGCGCGGCAGCGGTGGGGGGGGGTGGGTGACCCCCCCCCTCCACCGGCGCCCTTCATCTGGCGTTCAACCCCCTGAAGCTCTTGCCAGAGCTGGGAGACCAGCTGTCGAGCAGCCTCGACCTGCAATGCATCGCGCCATCGATGACCGCTTCCTGGAGCACCGTCGTCTGCACGACGATTCGCAGGTCGACATGCACTGCGTCACGTTGTCTATCTATCTTTCGCTGGATCCAGAATTGTATAGAATGGCTCATGCTCTGCGGTACCTAAAGGTGACTTCCAAGTAGTTCTTGGAGTTACTTATGTCCATGTAGAGTGCAAAGATACATAATCATTACCAACATAGGTACCCTTGGAGACGCATTACGTGACAGCTTCTGGCCATTTCTTCTCTAGACTACTGTCTCTTCCATACCCGAAAAGCCTGAACGCCCGACAGACATCGGCAGCCAATGTCTTGTTAGCACAGGCCCTTGATCAAGAGCAAGGGAGCTCTGCTCAAGTAGCTTGAGGCAATCCAAGCAGGCACAGCAACTTCAGACTGTGTCTGAAACTTCCTTTGCAACATCCCTGCCAGACCCTGGCCAACCGCCTCCCCCCGCCACAACAGCTGTCACTGTGACCGCTCATAAGACGAAGACCTGCGGGATATAGACAAAAACTGAGCATACATTATGGCATATTTATATATATATATATATTGCATTTCTGGCACCCTCGGGTCATGGCTGTTGCGTTGTGGAGAGTGCTCCACTCGATTCTGCTTGCGCCTTCCAAAGGGCCTGTGCATGATTCCGATCGAGTCTCATTCTGTGAGTTCTTTGAAACCTTTTCGTGCACTTCCAGAGCTCGCACACGGGGTTTCGCGATAATGGATTCATGCTTTGTTAATAATATGTTTATTTAGGAGGAAACGACGAAATTGCCTGATGTTTGGGGATGTATATGGGGGGAGGAACCCCAGTGACAGAGAAACACTGACCCCATGGTAAGCATAATGCAGCAAATCAATGCTCAAGAGCTTGCACCTTTGCGGGGTTTGTCGCCTTGTGGGAGCGCATCTTGTCATGCCTCTCCTCTCGGTCGCTGTGCTCCCTCCCTTTCCCTGGCTTCGGTGGCGCCTTGTGCACGGTGCTGTTGAAGGCCGTCAACTGCTGCGCGCCCGCATCTGCGCTGTTGCTTGTCACTTGCCCGGTCGCCACATATCTACACCCACGGTGTCAGTATTCACTTGCCCAATCGCCACAAATCTGCGCCCACGTGGTCAATACTTCTCTGTTTACTGGGGTTCAACCCCCCATATATATGTCCCCAAACATCAGGCGATTTCAGGCATTTGGACCTGCCAATACACAGTCCGTTGAAACTTGACACGGGGTGCCTGCTAGGTGCTGGTGTGCATGTTGTCGTTGTTGCTTCGTGTGATCAGCTGTATGGCTCAGATTTCTGGACCCAGGGTCTTTCAGCTAGCTGAGACAAGGATGGTAAATCTGTTTCCAGGAGAAGCTCCAGTGAAGAGGCGCTCTTAGGCGCAGTAACAAGCATGAATACTAATGGATGGCATATCTGATTGCAACACTGCCACATTCGCATGGATCACATTGGGGATAAATCAATCCATCAATCAATCAATCGGGGATCACGCCATGCCCCCGGCTGATGTCCTTGTAGGCGTAGTGCTCACTTGCGTGGACTTGACGAGGGGTCGAATAGGTACTGGTTGTCTGTTCTTGAACATTGGAAGCTTGAAATACATGCTGCCTTCAACGCAGCATGACGGAGCACATCACCCAGGAACGTTTGAAAGAGATACGTCAGCCCCAAAAAGGCGGCGTTGGCAACGGGCGAGACAGCCAGAGCAATTTGACAAATAAATGCACATGCAGTGTCGATGTCAACGCCTCATCGGCACCTACAGGAGAGCACACCGTCGCAGTGGATGCATCGCAATGCATCGGATGTCGTCGTTGTGCCCCTTGAAGAAACACTGAGTGTGGGTGCCAGGGTCATACACGATCCCCACCGCAGCTGTGTAGTATACCACCTTGCCTTTGTCATTGAAGAAGATGTTGTTGTCCACCACGTCCTTGCCAGCGTAGCCGTACACAAACTCGAGCTTGAGTCCGGCCACTGGCTTCTGAGCGGAGCGTGCGGCTAGCGCTCCTGTCCAGTTCGTTGGGGGAAAGACAGGCCGCCTGCAATAACGGTACTTGAGCTTTCCCTTGAAGGCGAAGTTACTCCCTGCAATGCACACACACTCCTTGGCGTTCTCAAATATCCTCCAGCAGCTCAAATATGGTGCACGTTTGATAATTGGGAGGCAGGCAAACCTTGACATAAGAAGCCTGATTATCTCGCAATACCGATGGAAGCAGGGAGGGTGCTGTACCTTTCTATCTTCATTTTAAGCATTTTTTACCTCTTCTTTTGAACATCTGCTATTCTTATCAATTCGTTTACCACTTCGTTTAAACATCTCCTATTCTTTTAACCATCTGTACAGCATGTACGCGGACATTGGCAACTCCAAGTGAGGGATGCAACAACTCTGGCACCATCCAAGAAGCCACAAGAGGGGTGGAGCGGTGGGATACTGCTACTCACAAACATAAGCCCAAGAAAACGTCCTAAGACAAGGCATGCACGCGCCCACTCCACATACTTGATGATGATTATCATCTTTCTACGGCACCGTGCTGTCTTTGTTGCTGGTTGACTATTTCCTGCCATCATCTAACGTGATGTGATGATACAGCTTCTATAACCCTAGCAATTCTACATGGACATTGGCATCTCTTGATATTACTTGGGGACAAGTTGGTCCAGGCATTTCAGCAGGTACCTGGGAGGTAAGGCCCTTCCATTTGGGGCTCCAGAGCCAGAAGTCGAGCCTGGTCGGTGAGGAGTCGCATGGTAAATACCTCGTAGGGCAGAAGCCCCTCTGAGTCACAGCCATACTTGTAGAAGCATGCTCGGGCCTGCTGCACACTCACCTGAAAAAGAACGAAGACAAACAGTCGAGAGTATACCAGGTCGATGCAAGCGAGCACCGCATGTGTTATCGTATGCATGTCACATGATGATGATGTACCGTACTGCCGCTAAATAATGAATCGAAATTGCAAGCAAACGACCGTTTGTAGAATATTTCAGGATGTTTGGGTCGAAAAAAGGGTGTTTTACTATCTGTTACTGAGGCTAACATAATAAGTATCCCTCATTTATCGTACAGTTGAATGATTTGCGGGCTTTGAACATGAGTGAATATTAGTGTGTTCGAGTAGTTAGCGGCCATACGGTATTTTTTCACAACACTACCGCATCCACATGGACATTGGCAACTCCAAGAACTCCAAGAATTCCTTGGGAATCTCACATATTGATAGAAACAGGCACTGGATTGCATCACTCCCCCATGTACTTGTGACGTATTCTAGACAACGACTGATCACAAGCTTCACAGAACGCAGTGTCCGATGCGCCTGAATCCACCTACGACCTCGGGATTGTGTGATCCCGAACCCTCCCCTTCCTTCCCCAACATTCATACACTCATTTTCAGGCATCGAGGCCCGTGATTCACACGGTGTGGCGAAACGTTACGCTGGGACGCACCTTGACAGACAGGTTGTGCCAAGCGGCTCGGAACTGCCCAACACTGAGGAGGCCTGCAGGTGAGTAGATTCGAACGCCGTGAGACCGTGCCATGTCGCGAGCCGACTTTTCTTGGAATACAAACTGCTTGAGCAGAACCATTCGGTCTGTCTCGTTAAACGAGGCCAACGCTGCGAGCGTGTGCCGCATCTCGCCCTCCAGCACCAGCAGGTCTGCCAGCTCATCGTGTGTGGGTGCTGGCCACGGTACGTGGTGTGACTCATAATGAGTGTGCCGCTTCCGCCTGCATCGCTCATGAGAGCTTTGACCATGCCAGCATGTCACATGCATTGAGTATATGAGTGATAGAGTTGGTATTTTATCCTTCAGTGATACATGACAAACACACAATCTTGTAGAGGGCATTTGAATGTGCCAGTGCTTCGCTAGAATCGGTTTCCGCCCCAAAATTCTGTCCCCACGATTCTTGCATTTTCAGGCACCTGGACCCTCAGAATACCCGGTCCAACGGAACACAAGAATGCGCATGTGATCCATCTCAGTAATCTTGCCCCTGAACATGCTGGCCTCCTGCTCCCTCGTCGCTTGACTGCATTGAGTCAAGTCACCATACTGTTTGCCCTGTGGAACATGGACCCTAACCTCAATTGAACCCATGTATTGCTAAAGAGTGTTTCATTGCAGTGCACTCATACTTGGGCCTTGGATTGGTCCTTTCTCCGGCCTTGGTGATGGTCTAGGAAATATCTTCTTGCCTTGAGCAGTTGTGGCACCCTCCAAGAAATGGATGCAGAAAGTTGTGTGGCTGTCGTCTCACGACTCTCTGCAGTCGTTCTTGGACCATGCCATACAGTACATCGTAGCGTTGGCAGTCACTTCAGCAATCTATACCTGGGAAGCTCCTAGGGCATCAGCATCTAGATGCCTCATCCTAGATGAGAGACTCAAAGTTTGAACGTGGCATCGGACGAGCCATGCATGCATCAAGAATACTTGCTTTCGAGCGTGAAATTTGATCTGAATAGTTCATCAATGCAAAGCTATATTGATGCTGGGACACATCTGGAAGTCACTCATCAATACCTGTGATCATGCCTGTGGCACTCTCCATGCACGTACCTCCCGCCCTCTGCATTGTCCTGCGCTCGAAATTTCCCTGGCATACCCCATTTGTTGCATGTCCAGTAAGTGACTTCAGTGTCATCTGCAGTATCAGGACATGGTGAGGAGTCTTCTTTCATGGAACCAGGCGAACGAGGCGAACAACAAACACACCACCTGCCCAACTACAACGCATATTATGCACATTCACGCTCGACCGCGCGTGGGAAGGTAAGAAATCACCGTACTTTTCCTTAGAACTGTCCTCCTGACATCCCTAACGGAAATTGGCTCGACAGGATTTGTCCTGCAGGGCATCATACTTCAGGTGAAGCGCGCATCTTGCGATATTCCACGCTCACTGCTCATAAACGGCGCAGCGACCTGCACGGAGACCAAACCCGCGACCAATGATGAGAGTATCAGTTGTACAAATGTGTTTCTCAGTCCCATAGATTGTGCTCTGCATGTGATGATAGAGTGAACTTGCAATCAAAGAGACGTGGCAGGGTACCTTGCGTTCGGAATACCGTCACTCCCTTTATTCATGTCTAACTGATTTTTTGAAGTTTTCTAAGCATGTTTGCTTGCATTTTTTCCGGCTAGCTTTCCTTACACCGTCTGGACCAGTTCCCATGCCCCTCCTACACACCGCGACATTGGCTTGAAACACATTTGAACGTAAACATAGTGATGATGCTAATGTCTGAAGATTGAATGGCAGTATCTGGTAGGAGACTGGCTGCATCACTGCCATTGTGGCCACTGTGAACAGGATTGACAGGGGGAGTTGGGACGTCCGAGTCACATTGTAGAAAAACTGTACAGCACGCTTGCGGTTCTACCGCAAGCACGAACTCGAACTCGCACAGCCATTGTAGAGCATTCGCATATGTTACGCGGGATCAGTTCATGCGATGTACCTCGACGAAAGGTCTGTTGTGTCGCATGTGCAACGAGCACTATGGATATGGAACGACGTAACTTGTGATGAGCGAAGAGCAACGTGCACAAACAATGGCAGACCGTATTTCTGATGCACCTTCCAGCACCATATTTCTCTTTGACACTCTCCTGGCTGCGTTTACGCAAGAAACTTTTCCGACACAGCTTCCGAAAGATGGTTCCAAGGTGGTTACCAACGGATGTAATGGTGACTCAGAGCCTCGTATTTTTTCGACGCTGCAGGCGTCGGCATGGACGATGCACTTTCTTTAGACTCCAGGGCCCAAGCATTTCGGTGCAAGCATTGTTTCACTTGAGTTTACAAAAGGCGGTTGTGCTACGACGCGGGGTAGCGAATAAGCACCTGAGCACTTGCTCAATTGTTGTCTGTTTCTGAAACTCGATTTAGACTGTGGGCTCGTCGACTATGCTCTTTAGACACTGAACTCATACCAAAGTGCATATTGTTGCATCTTCGGAGGCGGTGACATTGGCTGCGATGTTAGGCGCACAACCAACGGAGATGGTGAAACACCGTCTTCAAGAATTGCTGGGAGCGGTAGCAGTGCTCGGCGACCAAGCACTTATGGAAGACACGCAAACAGGTGGTTCCATGTTTCTCGTACTTTGGTGTTGCTGGTGGCAGAGATGCTGTGTTTAGTGGCTCCTCGGGAAGATGGATGTGTTTCATGTGACGCGTGCTATTGGCGGGTATCCGCAATGCAGCCAAGACACCGACCCCAGAATTGTTGAGAGCAGCTCAAATGGTACAATGCACGAACGTGTAGGCCCTCTGTTTTGGCTGCGTGTATATGCGGTTTGTGCTCCCAGCCGCTTCCCGTAATACAATCGACCTTGCGGCATGCCAGCATCGAGAGCGCCGATGCAAGGTTCGTAGAATGTTTGCGTCCCGAAGACGTTGTTTCCCATGACTGCGTTTGTAGTTATTGGAATAGGCATCGATGCGCTGGTGTGGACTTTGCGATTGTCCACATTCGTTGCCGACGCTAACCATGCTCACTCCACAACGTTGACACCCACGCTGCGATGTGCATAAAGTCTTATAAATGCTGAATGATGTTGAAGGTGCAAGTTTGCACTGTGTTGCCACTACCGCGCCGACGTCGCATTGTGAGCTTGCCATTGCAGTCCAGAACTGTGAAGGGGCAGTTACACAACTTTCTTTCCTGCGAAAAGTTCAGGTCCACGAGTGCTCGGACTTGGTGGTCTTATATTCATGATCATCACCACGAGAATTTGTGTCACGGTGTTTTGGCAGCCTATGCGGTTTTGAAGAAACAACAACTACGGCACAACCGTTTAATTTGAAATTGAAATACAGGTGTGGTGGAGAACAAGTCCACCGACCCAGCTGAAAAACGGATTAGATGCGACGACGACACGGACGCGGAGCTTCTTGTTCAGCTCAAAAAGGCTCGACGCAGTGGTTCTGGCGAGGTGAGGCTTTCTCCTGTTCGTCTGTCTGGCTCCGGTTGCATACATGCACCTGCATACGCCCCTTCAATCCTGATCCTGATTTGTTCCAGAGAACATGAGGGAAAGCTTGCAATAAATAAATAAGTATCACTCGCGGCTTGCAACTTGCGAAAACTTTGCGCAAGCACCCTGCCCCGTTGGACACAAGCTGCGCAGGACGAGAGGAATGCCCCTCCAACTATAAACAAACACAAGCTCGTGGTCATTTTGCTAGCGCATGGACGCGCCAGGATACCTGTTCTGGCCATGCGGGACGTCGCAGCCTGGAGACGTCATGTGCGGCCATTAAATCCAGGTATCATGGCAGGCTGCTGCACTTGGCAAGCGGCTTGCACCGCGTTGAGTGCATCATCTCAACGGGCTCGCAGTGTCCGCTTTTGTGGGAGGCTCGTCTTGTAAAATGCAGCGACGAGCGTGATGTCGCTGATGAAACCCCGCGAAAATGGCTAGCGAATTCTTAGGGGACGAGCTTCTGCTGGCTGTCCTGCTTTCGCGTGAATCGTCGTGCTTGGTCTTTTTCGATGTATTGTTTGTTATTCTCATCAAGGGTCAGTCAGCATGAGCTATGTCACGACCAATGCGTCCAGTCTCTGCGTGTACACGACTGGCTCCAGCCAATACGGGATTTGGGATGACACCTATCGACTAAAAGTGTCTATGCCTGCAGTCCACCGAGACCCGCCAACCCCTTGCCCGATCCAATGGCAAAGCTTCGAGGCAAAGGAAAGTCGGCAAAACAGCCTCAAATCGCGCAACCGAGCATACACCACTAGCACAAGCCCCTGGCACCTCGCTCAAGGCAGCAGGTGCGACGGATGTGCAAACACGACGCTTCACGGACAGCATCAGCGACGACAACACCGACCAAGTCCACGGCAGCCACCATGGGAAAGATCCAGGGGCGAGCACGAGCAACAAGGGCGCAGCAACGAGGGGGCAGTGCGAAGCAGAAGCACTGCACGCAGAGGTGCAAGGGTTCACTGTCCCGATGCCAAACCGTCTGTCAACAACAAACATAGGCCACCTCTCCTCGGGCAGCGAGGATAGCCTCCTGGCTTCGATCGTCTCAGTGATGAAGAGCAGCGTCCGGTCACTTCTCAGCGAGTATGCGAAGACAGCTGAGCTCAATGTCGAACTGCGAGCTCGCGTGGCCATGTGCGTATCGAAGAAGCCATTGGACCAAAAGGTAAGGGTTCCATCGGCTGACCGTCATGACATGGCGACATGCCCGCTCTGTGCGACAATACAACAATAATAAAACCTCAAGAAGAACAGGAGCTTTTGGGAACAGCAGCCTTCCGTTTGTAGCATGCGAGCAACTATGCAACGAGGTGGTCATTGATTGTGAAGTAGTACTTGCCAATGTCCATGTGGTTGCGGCGGTGCTGCACAAAGATATGGCATCATTACATCACATGGAGAAGAGGAAGAACCACGGCTCATGCCGAAACAACCAAGTAATTACGGTCACACAAGTGCATCAGCACAACATGACATACATGATGGCAGGAAGTGGTCACCAAGCAGCCAAGTAATCATCATCACATCACATAGATAATGGCAGGAAATAGACAAGCAACCAAGACAACGCATTCGAGTTGATTATTGATCTTCATAAAATCACATACACGATGGCAGGAAGTTGTCAGCAAGCAACAAGGACAGCCCTTTCGAAACGTTACAGCTCATTGAACGTCAGAGGTCGGATCAAGTAAGGATGCATCATTACATCACATCGATCATGGCAGGAAAGCATCATCACTCGCACGCAACATGACAGCTGCTTTCGAAACGCAGGCACTCTCTGCAGCGCTAGCTCCGGCCCTCGCAGCAGTGCAAGAAGCACGGCAATTTTGCCACCTCACCACAGCGAACGACAAAGAGACGTGGCTGCTGGTGGACGCGCTCCGGAGCGACATGATGCCCACGCCCACCTGCTCAGACCACGACGCGGTGGCCCTCGCCTCCGACGCGCTGCGACTCAGCAACGGCAACCCCGCGCTCGCACTTACACGCCTGCTGCCCCACGTCGAGGGGCCAGCCGATGCAACCCAGCCTGCGGACCCTGCACCATCTCGCCAGCACTAAAGAAGGAGCCGCATTAATGAGGGAGCTGCCCACGCACCATCTCGCCAACAGAAATAAGGGAGCTGCCCCTGCACCATCCCGCCATCATCAAAGAAGGAGCTGCGTGCTTGAGCACGGCTTGGCTAAGTGGCACTCCGCGCCACGCCATGCCAGTCTGTCAGCCAGATACCAGCCGCTTCGGCATACGAGTTGCCGGAACAGCCACGGCTGTCATTGCCCTTGCTCTCAACACGCCGCTGCCCCCCCCCACCAATAATCGAGGCTGTTTCCCCTCGTCCATGTGCCGTACATGGCATGAAGCTCGGCCACAAAATTTGCTCGCGTGCGCCTCTGGTTCACTGTTGACAGCCGAGAACCTTGACAGGCGTGCAGGATGGGTGGGTGTTTGAGTACGCTGGCACTTCCTCCGGCTGCTGTTACAAGTTTCGACCTACCAAAGGCCATGTTGTGGCCTTTTTTTCTTGAGCGCTTTCGAAGCGAATGCATCGCTCCCAAGCGCTGTGGCTACACTTCCAATAAAAATTCAAATAATCAGCAACGCTATGACGTGCCGCTCTGGCCTTTAGCTTGACATTGACAGCTCACATGATGCCTTCCGTGGGTGGAGAGGGGTTGCATACTTTACCGGTGACCTGTGCACTCTACACCGAGGCTCAGAGGGGAGGCTTGTCGGTTCATGCCGTTTCCAGACACACTATTCAAGTGCGGCATGCCGAGGAGCCAACCGATGAAGCACGCGGCGCTTCTCTTCTTACGTGAAGTTTGCTGACAGGTCATGCGCATATCTCGATGTACTCTTACCACACTCTGGCTCGTGGGGCCGCTGTCTGTTTTGGCATGCATGAGTAGGAGTGTTTTCATGTCCTGAGGCTGGTGTGGCCACTTTTGTGCCGAATTCCATCCGCAGCCTTTCAAGGTGCATGCATGGCTTGAGCTAACTGATGGACCATGCTGACCGGTTCTCCCACCTCTATGTAACTACCTCTATGCGTTCTGCGTTCGAAAGTGAGATGCACAAGACAGCCAGTCATTGCTGATCGGAATATGCTTATCCCAGGCTGGACGCAGAACAGGTGGGTACAGTCCAGACGTATCTGAGTGTGCGTGCTGCATGCCCCAAAACAAACAGTCGTGAGACTGATACGTATGGGATGAATTGTGCAAGCATTAGGCCTTGCTGCGACTGGTTCCTCAAAGCTGCAAGAGGCTCGTGGGAATGCTCCGTCCTGCCAAAAACGATACCACATATGCAGCCCTACACGTACAGCAAGACGAAAACAGCTTATTACCAGCTGTTCTGCCAATCAAAGGAAAGCCGCATTCATGAACCCCCGAGCTTGCCTCGGACAAGGTCATACGTATTACAAGATCCAGTGACAAGTGTGTCGCCACAGGAGACTTGGGCACTGCACATGCATCACCAGAACTGTGAAACAATGCAATAGGGCACAGGAAACAGCACCAGAACCGGGGCCGACACTGAGCGTACAAACATCGACAACAGGCGCAGTTGTTTTTCAAAGCACTAAGCGCTCTGTAGCTCGGCAAGCTCAATCGAGCCAGGCCCAATATCAAAATAGGGATGTGCAAAGCAGACAAACAATAGGCAAGTTCGAAGGTAACAAAGTAAGATTCAAGCTTAATCCAAATGCAGAAGGGAAGGCGGAGGAGGCCACGGGATGCACATGGACACCTCTTGCTGGTACTTCTGATACTCAGCCTTTCGATCTTGCCTTGCCATCATCCGCTTCTCTACAAGCTGCATGATCTGCAGCAACAAACACACGGCTCTTGCAACCACTGGAAGGAACAAACAGCCTCAACCTACGGCTGCGGCAGCACGAAAGAATAGGTCAGGCTATGTGTCATGTGTCAGGGTCAGGGGAGGTGTAACAAACATCCAGGTATGTTTGTTACACCTCCGATAGCTCTTAAAGGCGTAAGTGCTGTTCGATGGCTACATCTCCGTCTGTACTGTCAGCAGGCTGTTTCCGGTCGTCAGCATGACCTACCGTAGGTGCTGTAGGATCCGATCCGAATCCCTCGGCCGCTGTCCATGTGGATGCGGTGTGTGGCGAACAGATATCATTACATCACATAGATAATGGGAGGAAATAGTCAACAAGCAACAGATGCATTATCATCAAGATGGTGCAGAGGATCTTGAGTGCTTCCTCAGCACTAGCCACAACTGACCATGTGTGGCATTCAATGATACATGCATACATGTGTGATGAATTGGGCTGCAAGCATATGGCAAGAAGCACTCGACAGTGGTCCGCCGGAATGGGCTTCGGCCCCAATTTCTGTCCTCGAAAGTCATGTATGTGCAGGCGTCTGGTGATGACGCATACGACTCTGGTGATCATGTATACGAGATACATCTCTTTCCAGCACTACCGCATCCACGTGGACATGGGCAACTCCAAGAACTACTTGAGAATCAGTGCTACCGTTACCGTCTGCACCCGCAAATCGCGAACTGCCACTCGTTTGGCCAACGAATAACAAACAAACCAATCTGGGGCCATGCCAAGGCACATTCACGGGAATCACGCCCAGGCGACAAACTTCTCAGCTCGCACTGCAACAGAAGTGCTGAGAAGCATCTGTTTGGCAGAAAACGACATGTTGTTGATAAGCCAATTTGGATCTCACCTGGATCATGCAGAGGGAGTTGAAGGCTGTCCCGATCACAGTCCAGCCATTGCCTGATGGCAGCGCAAACATCCACACCCCCCACCACCAGAGCTGCTCCCCAAAGTGGTTAGGGTGCCGACTCCACGCCCAAAGCCCTGACCTCAAAACAGAAGTGTGACGCACGGTCACACGTTTCCCTCTCGATGGGGCCCCCGAGCAGAAGCGGTCCAGCTGTGAGTCAGCCACACCTGCGATGACTAGGCCAGCGATGCAGAGTATCGACGCTGCAGAGTCCCAGATAGTCCAACGCGAGTCGCTTTGAGCTACACCGAAGAACGGCAAAGTGAGCCCTACCAGCATGGTGTGCTGTATTGCGTACACTGCTCCCACCTGGATCGAAAATGGAAATGTGAAACTGTGCCATGATGGTTGTTTGCAAGTGCAAAAAAGGCGTTGTGTTTCGTGGTGTGCTGAGGTGCTGTGTCCAGGGGATAGAAGGAGAGAGGATGTGTGATCGCAAATTTGTCAGCAATTAGCACTGACCTTGACTCGGCAGGCCACTGAATCGCTCGGTTCAGTAACTCACGTCATGGAGCGCGACTATCTTCAAGGAATCTTTTCGAGTATCGTTCAAGAATGAATGAATACGGTACGCCCGTCGCAAAGGCAGTATTGTTCGAGATGTCTATTGACTTCACTACCGCGCTTGGATGGACTTGGCAGGTCCGATGCTACTTCCGAGTCAGCGCTCAATGATAGGAAATCGATACCCCAGCCGAAAGAAGGCGGCGTTGACAGAGCAAGACATCCAGAGCCTATCTCCTGCAGGAAGTGAGACGTTCAGTGCTGCCATTACCATCACCTGAGGCAAGTATAACAAGTATGTGTTGAGCAATCATGGGTGCCCCCAGTTGATGAAAGGAAATGTGGAGCGCATAACGAAACAACACGAAACACGCCAAGCGAGAGAGACATTGTTGACAACGAGCGAGACCACTACGGCTAATCTCGCGCTTTAGTGAAAGGGTGCAGCATGGAGCGCACTTGGACCAACGGCCACCATGCTCCGAAACGAACTGCCATGTCAGCGTATCGCCAATCTTCCCTGTGCCCCAATCGCCACTGTTCCCGCCGCATGTACGAGTGAGTCAGCCGTAGCGACCATATTAGAATCAGTGTGCCGCTGACAAGGACCCGTGCATTCGTGGCTGTGCTCCGGGGGTGCTGGGTGTAGTACGCTGCAAGCAGCGGGGGCGCCAGCGTCCAGTAAGGGTCAATCAGCCAGGTGCTTCCCTGTATCCACTGGAAATTATTCATACGTTCGAATCTCTCACCCGTCGGGTTCGACTAGGCCGTGCGAGGTGAGAAAACCGCTGTCAGTAATCTCTATCTCTGATACATAGCGACACGTCTTGATGCCCGCACAAGAGAAAAAAGCTTCATTTGCTGCTAGAGCGTCGTGAAACCTGAGGCATGTGACATTTCCCTGCAAAGTGGTATGGCGCTTGGTAACACCCATTTTCATTAGCAAAACACATCTTGGGTACGGAGCATTCCCAAACAGATGTGCCAAGTTAGGGTGCGATGTTCGCTACCTGCGCCACACTGATGATCCAGAAAGTCACATCGACATGCAAGAAAAACAGTGCATTTATCATCCACAACGGATGTTGCATATGCAGCGAGCAGACTGCTGTGTTGGGGTACTGCCAGGTGCCAATCATCTGACCAGCTGCTGGGCATCTGATATTTAGAAAGATCACTTCCACTACAGGTGGTATAGCCACGGCAATAAGAATCACCCAATTCACTACAGCACGACCATTACATGCGTCCATTGTCACCAGACAAACACAAACCCAGGTACATGTTCCTTCCGCTCATCACGTAATGGCTTCGAGTGTCGATGAATTGGAGTATACATATTCAACTCATACTGCATCACAATTCTGTGAATGGCAGGCACGTATGTGCAGAACATGATGGTGGTATCGCCCTATCTGCTCCGGATAGTGCGACGTGTACACAGCACATGTAAAAGTGTGTGGACACGTTTGTGAGGGAGAGGTATACAACCTGTACATTACTTGAGGGGGCAAATCATTACATATTCCATGAGACACTTGTGCAATCGCAGGTTCCATTCTCTCCTTGAAGGAGACATACATGTAACATGTTGCATCTGTGCGACGGTCGACGTTCCTGAGCAACATGAGCGAGGACTGCAACGTGCCGCAGTGCTTGCACTGTCCGATTTTACAGGACCCGTTTGATTCCAGTGGATTGATGGCTCCAGTGACGTTGGGATGCGGCCACACCATTTCACGTCAAGCTTTGGAAGGAATTTTGAGGTCGAGTACCAGGTGCGACGAACCCCAACTCGTTCATTCACATCCTGAAGAAATTTAATTTGTTCTTTCTTCTTATAGGTGATCTATTTTATCAGTCTATGTGATTTGTGAGGACTGGCGATGCTGATCATCCATCACCGACGGTTCGACTTCGCTCGCAGGCTTTGTCCAATGGACAGGAAACCGCTACCAACCTCCCTAGCGGCCGACCAGTATCCCAGCAACTACATACTGATGCAATTAATAGACGACCTCAAGGTGTGTTCAGCATGAAATCACTTGTGACCTTCGCGTCATCCCATGTTTTCAGCGGTGGGCCTAGTCCAAGAAAACCTAGAAAAAATGCCCAACCATCCCATTGGTCGGTCACAGCCAAGCAAAGGGATGCAGGGAACCTAGGAGACTGCGGTTTTTTTAGTAAGCAAGCAATTAAGCAACTGAGACCCTTCATTATCAGGGGAAAACGGAATACAGAAAGTTTCGACAATGACGAAATGGTCCTAGCCAGGAAGGGCCGCATTGAATATGAGCACACCCCGAAAACGCTTGCTGATGCGGTGTAGAGAGAAGCCAGTGCAACATCGCACTTGCAGCCATCAAAGGTGCCCGTCCCCTGCGAAACGGCAACTCCAACACGTCGAGCTGAGAAACTGCCAAGCCCCTCAGCGAACAAAGCCACTGCTTCCAGCTCCTCCAGCAACGTGCACCTAAACGCAGCCTCACGACACGAAGAAAGCTGCAGTGCAAACCCCCCACCAAAGTCTCAGAACAACCAGCCAGCCGATCACGAGTCATCTTTCAAAGCCTCGAAATCCCAAGCTCAGGGACGGAAACAAGACCCACCTAGCAACGCTGACTACAACAAGGCGATCCCAAGCAAAGACAGCTCCGCCGCAAACACAGCAAATAAGCCAACGTCAAACACGCACGTGCCATCAAAAGAGGTCACGCCAGTAAAAGAGAGTGGCAGCCGGGAGCCGCAGAGTGACAGGGATCTCGAGAGCGCTTCCAATGTCGGGGCGACTACGAGTACGGATGCCCAAGCTGCTGGATGGCACCGCGGTCGGGCGCTGATGCATCATGGTTTCAAGGGAATGCTCCACCGAAAGACGCTCTCGGTGGAGACGATCGACATCATTTCCCTCCTTCGAGACGCCGCGCTCACGTTGATGGCCCTCCGCAACGACGCGGCGGAGTCTTTCGTGACCAACGAGATCCCTCCGCCTGAGCCCATCTCGGCACCCCCAAGTGCGTTAAATGCAGGATCGTCGAGCTCTGCAGCGACAGCCATTCTCGGCTCCAACGCTGTGACTTGCCGGTATGACCTGAAATGCTATGACATTCATTCTGAATACCGTATCGCTGCTAACTATTCAATCACGCGTATATTCAAACTTTGTCCGAATCCCGCAAACCATTCAACCGTAGGTACAATAAATTCGGATTACTGATCATGGTAGCCCCAAAAATCAGATAGTAAAAATCGCCATTTTTGACCAGAATTTTCTGGAGAGTTAGGATGAGAAATTTTCAAACGGCCATTTTTTTGCGATTTTGTTTGAATATTTAGCGGCAGTACGGTAAATTAAATCAATCAGGGATCACGCCAGGCCCCCGGCGCCATGATATGCAGTGTACACGTCAGCTCAAAGAAGGCGGCGTGACAAGTGAAGGCCGAGGTAAGAGGGCGAGATTATCCAGAGCTGATCTCCCACCGAATTGGAATGTGACTTGAAGGTAGGAAAGGGGTAGAATAAGGGCATTTTAGCGCAAGATCAGCTCTGTCTGTCTATGTGTCAATGCCGTCTGTTTTGAGCTGGCGAACTTGTTTTCTTTGTTTTTGGAGGTAGAAAAGTGGTTTCGGTTCGCATGGAGAAGATGAAGTGATGATACATCTTTTTATTTGTCACCAACGCGCTTCGGGAACTCAGCATCAGACCATGCACGGACACTTATGCGATGCACCGGCGCTCTCTTCAAGTTTTGGCTCCTGCGAGCGGCTGCGCATTCATGTAAGGGTTACCTGTCCCGGCCGCTGACTCGCTTCGTCAGACCTAGTCATTTTCTGGCCGCGATGCCCAGAACTGCATGATTTCCGGTGGCAAACATGGGGTCCGAGTCCAATTGTGGCAAATCACTAGTGCGCATTGCTCCAAACGCTGAATGCTGTTATCACACCTTCACGAGGCATTAGCTTTGCGTGGAAACGAAGAAATGGAGATTAAAATCTGTCGGGAATCATCCCATGGTCCTGATTTGCATCATCGTGAAATTCATGTAGCAGGCCTGTTCAGGGAAAAAGTCTGTACCGGACTGACGATGTACGGTCAATCTTATCAAAGCATAGATGTATGTCTTTGTCTACAGCGAGGTGGTTTAGTCCTATAGCCGTAGTCACTCTTCACATATTATGACATGGTAGCTAGTCCAGGTAAGAGTATACCTATATTACTCATACCTAGACTTTCTGCCATCTGTAGACCTCCTCAGTTCAGCTGAATTGACGCTTGCGACCTTCTTCACTTGCAGGCACATCCTCAGCCTGGATGACCTAGCACAGTGGTGCTGTGACGCTGACAGCGTGTCCGATGATGGGGCGTCTACAACGCTGGACCTTCAAGGCAGAGTGCTGACCACTGAGCTGACTCATGCCGTCCACCTTGGAGGCAGGGACTTGATCATCTCAAACGCTGAGCTGGTTCTCCCCACGGGTGCCAACATCATCATCTCCAAGGGCTCAGTGGCTCTCACCAATGTCAAGATTCGAGGTAATTTAGTTAATCAAACATATTGGCAGGTGTCTCTTTGTTGAGGCTGTGATGTCTTTGAATGTCCTTACATGATGCGCTTGTGTGGAAATATGAAACTTCATCACACCACATGGATATGAGTAGGAACTAGTTGGCACAGGCCAAAAGCAACCAAGCACTCACGCTCAAAACAGGTCGCTGAACTTGGGTTCACAGTCGTGACATCGCCAGCGTTGTCAGCACAGTTGGCAGCTTCACCTGACCCGTGTGCTCTTCACACCCCGCACTCAGTCATCATATTTTCATAGAGGGGACTTTCTTTCCTTTTCTTTTCATGGAGGGGTTAGGGGCATGGCGACTGCCAGAGGAAGCTGCAAGCCACCTAGGCATTGACGCCTGAGTTGGTGCCAACCTGACTCACAGATCACGCGGTGGTTCAGCCCCACCCTCTCGTTTGTTTTGTTCGTGGGGATAGCAGACCGTGGTCAGCGGTGTGGTGTCTGGAAACACAACCTGCCCTAAATTACCGTCCAAAGAGCCCATGACGGAAGGGAAACCCAGACACTGCTGCCTCATGTAATGAGGGCATGCATCGTTACATGAGTCAGAATGTCACATCGATCCCCGCACCATCACATGCGAAGCCGTCGATGCTCAAGCATGACGTCATGACCCCGCGATGCTGACGCGACGCGGCACACACGCCACATGAACACCACGTAAGACGTTACATATTGCAACATGGCATACACAGTGCGCACCTTCAGAGACATGGTGTGATTCGACACTGATTGAGTCATATGTCTATCATGATAGTGATAAACATGTGATGCTCGTGATAAACTTGTGATCATTTTGTCATGATTGTGGTCACATTGACTGCTCCGTGGCATTCAGGCGCATCAAGCAAGGCAGGCCTGCGAGGAGATGTGTACTTTCGCATCGCTGGCAGGGACACACGCACATATCTACACAACGTCCATCTGACGTATTGCCGCGCGCTGGCGGTCAGCGGTGCCACGCTCGAGATGACGGACTGTTCCAGTTCAAGCGCACACTCCGGGGTGTGTGTGCACGGTGAAGGAACGGCACTGGTTGCGGTGGGTTGTGAGTTTAGAGAGAATGTAACGGCGGGCGTCAACGTGTACGGAGGTGGCCACGCGTCGCTGTGCCGTTGCAGCAGCAGTGGGACTCAGGAGGGGCCTGGCTTCCACCTCATGGATGAGGGCTCAGTCATGGATGCAGTGGAGTGCACAATCTCAGGTATCGAACCGCTGAACTATGTTGATGATACTTATCTCAGAGATACATTGATGCTTACAACACTGCTGCGCTCACATGGACATCAAATGATGCTGATGAAGTGTCTTTTTACAACACTATCACATCCACAAGGACATTGGCAACTCCAAGAACTACTTGGGAATCAGTGCTACCATCACCATATTACCTTCTACACGTGTACCTGGACCAGCCTGACCTGACATGCCTTCTTCTTTGTCGTCTTGCACCCTCCAAGAACAGAGATCCGCCACAGCTGACCAACAACTGCGCGTCCATTCCTTTGGGAGATCTTCGCAACCCAGGAATAGGGTCTAGAGGATGGTTGGAGACGCGATTACAGAAACAACAGCATGCCGTGTTTTGTATCATGCACGCTATACTACACGTGTGTTTGCAGGAAATCAGTGGGGTGTGGAAGCTTCTGGGGCTGTGCGGATGGTCATGAAGCAATGCGTCGCGGAGAGGAGTCGCCTCGGGGACGGGTTTAAAGTGTCAAATGGAGCCGTTCTTCTCGCAGTCAAGTGCCGCTTACAACTCAACGCGATGTCAGGAATCTCGGCATGCAGCGGCAGCCAGATTGTTCTGGAAGGTTGCACAGTCGAGGGCAACGCGCTGACCGGCGCTCTCGTGCGACAGGAGGGATCGAGCTTGCATCTGTTCGACTGCAGTGTTCGTGAGAACCCTGGAGGCGCCATCAGCGTTCGCGCAGGGGCGCAGTGTTCACTAGAGCATAGCATATGTAGCAGTGTCGCAAACAGTGTGGCACTTGTTGCGCAAGGCCCTGGCACGTACGTGTTTATGCAGCAGTGTGAAGTTGCCAGTGTTGAGGCGCTATATGGAGCATTCGTCCGTGAGATGGATGTCGCTGAGCTTGAACGAACGGATGGCCTCGAGATCAGTCTGGAGACGTAACCTGGGGAAGCGTTGTCCTGTGCGTGCATCATATGGAATGCTGTTCATGGCGAAACCAAGCGGCTGCCATGAACAGAAGCATCAGTATGCTTGTGATTGTGCACATGCATGTTCAAATTGGTCTTCTCAGGAAAGGGATCTGTGTTATCGCACACACCCTGTGGGCACTCAACATATCGAGAACGTTGCATGTCGTGCATACGCCCCTTGAAGAGCTTCATGAACAACTCTCGAGGAAAATGGCACGGCCACATGCCGATCAGCCACGTTTGGGCAACCAGATTACAGAATCATCAATTAACCACTAGGCAGATTGCTGGTAAACAAGCCTGTATAGACAATGTTAAGACCACACAACGGCAAGCCAGCCATCACCCAGATATAGAGCCCAAAAGCACATACTGAGAGCTGGCATGATTTGTCTGTGCGACTTTTCATTTTGATTTGTCTGTGCGACGATAACAAACGCGGCACGCCTGCCAGCAGCAAAGCTCTATCTTCAAGTGCACTCTATGAACAAACAAATACAAATAGCATGATCGCGTCATCCAGCCGCAAGGCGCGAGTCAACCGCAACACATAAGCGTACGCGGAGAGCAGGCAGCTCGCGGAGAGCGCGCATCACACGTATCACACATCCCCGTGGAACAGCGTGGGCTGCGTGCGAGTGGACGCAGCTACAGCGGTGTGCAAGCCCATGCCCGCGGCGCCATCGCTCGACAGGAGAGTCGCCCCAACGAGCGGTTCGGCTTGCTCGGCGGACTGAATCATCATGTTCATGCTGTTGATGCGGTTCCGGCGGAAGAGATAGTATCCGAGCAGCAGGATGAGAGCAAGGACAAGCAGCGCGAGCAACACGATGAGGGCTTGGGCCCACTTCGGCAGCGAGTCGCCCTCGCTGCTCTTTTTGACGACAACCCTTGGCACATTCGTCTGATCGTCGATGCCAAACGTCCCAGGGGCGGTGCTCGTGCACGTGTACTCTAGTGTCACCGCGACACCAGTCTTCTCGTAGACCCACTCATCGCCGGAGAGCTTGACGCAGACGGAAGAGATATCATCCGCGGTTGGCAGTGTTGTGATGCGAGGCAGCGTGAACGAGATGGGCGTGGCGTCCTTCGGCACGGTCACGCCGAGTTCGGAGCCGGACGCGTCGAGGACGTTGAGCTTCTGCGCAGCCGCGTCGAGGACAATGCTGGGCTTTGTCCACGTCGAAAAGAGGTCCTCGCGGCCGATGTCTTTCGCGATGATGAAGTGCGTCGAGTCTCCGAGGCCTGAGAGGCCCGGGGGGAGCGTGAATCGGCCCACGACAGCGCCTTGAGTGGCAAGCGTGACTGGGTCGGTGGATGCGTACGACATTGAAAGCCCGGTGGTTGTTGTGAGCGTGCGTTGAACGCCGACCGCAGAGCTCAGGAGCGTAGTGAGGAGGACGGAGTTCAGATCGCGCTCCCCGGATTCAAAGTCGGACTGCGTGAACGCGGCGAGGAGCCGGCGGCTGGGGGCCGCGGATGCCTTTCCAGCGACCGCCTTCCACTGCACAGCGGCCGCAACCGCAACTGCGAGCTCCTCAGAGACCCGAGCTGGGGCAGAGCTGGCGCTCTGCATCGCCGCAACCTGCCCTCGAGCGAGCGAGAGCACGAGGTTGAGGTACTCCGGGCTCGGCGCCGTCCTTGTCACGGTTGTCGCGTACGCGAGCAGAACCGCGAGGAACTCGGCGGCGGTGGTTTCGCTCGCGTGGAACGGCTTGTCGGCTGCCGCGCCGACGATCTTGCCATCGGTGGTCGCCTTGAGCGCCATGAAGCTCTCCAGCGCGTATTGCGACGCAGTGTTGAAGTCGGCCTGGGTCGCATCGAGGTTTGCAAGGAGGACGACGGCGGAGACGAGGACGTCGCCCTTGACGGCAGGCGCGTCGAGCGCGGCTTTGACGGCGGCAACGGTTTTGTCGAGAGGTCCTGGAAGCGGACGGACGTCGACGGCTAGCGGCACATCCACCCACGTGCCGAGGAGGGAGAGGACGCGGAGTGCAGCTTTCCCGGCGGCCGCAGGCAGCGTCGCTTGGATTTCGGTGACCGCGCTTGGGAGGTTGCCGGTGAGCGGGATGAATTTCTCGGGCCCTTGAGCTGTGGTTAGGAGCATTCCCAGGGACTGCATGACGGGGCCGTCGCCCGAGGTCCAGCCCGACGTGAGGAATGAGCCGGACTCGATGAGCTCGGTGAACTGCGTGTTGTCGCTGGTGAACGCGCCGCCGAAGGGCAGCTCTGCGACATGGACAGGGTAGCACTGCAGGCCCTGCTGAGAGCCGCAGCTTGCGGTGTAGCAGAACTGGTACGTCTCTCCGGGTTTGAGCGAGCCTCCAACAATTTGCAGGTCTGAAGACGAAACGGAGCTCCCCACGATCTTGGCCTGCAAGGGAGTGGATGAGGCTCAGAACGATGACTGCTATGCTTGCACTCAATCCCAAGTGGTACTTGGATTGCCAATGCCCGTGAAGATTCTGTCGTGCTGTAAGACGATAAATGATTACATCACATAGATCATGGCAGGAACAGTCAACGAGCTTGCAAGACAGCTCATTTGAAGCAATACATCTCATTGAACGTCAGCGATCGGAACAAACGATATGTCGTCATCATCCCTTAGAGAGACGGAATTGTCATAGCTCAGAGCGGAATAGGCACATGATTATCCCTATAGGCGTGCAATGGCAGAGGCGCTGCGGTTATGCTTGCTTTGCTTTCGCTGCTTTGGTGTGCGAGAACGAGAAAACAGATGTTCCGTTAGCTCTGCATAGTATCCAGTTTGCTGGCAAGCCCACCCCATTGTCCGGGTGTCCAAGGTTGCACGGTTGCGCTCGCAGCTGCCCATGTTCATGCACTGTGTTTTAGCATGCACGAGGTGTCCATCAAGTGTGGAAATGAAGGTCTTGAGACCAGAAACGACAAACTCGTGTGGCCTCAATGTTGCTGTACCATACTAAGAAGAGAAGCTGAGCTACAGGCACTGATCTCAATGCTTGAAGCCTGTGTCTCTCAAACACAACAGTTCTGCAACAAGAACCAGTGCTGTAATGAGCTGCCCACGTAGTTCCTTCCATTGTGGATGTGCTGAGCCTGCTACCTTGAGATAGGCAACAGCCGGCATGTTTGCATTTGAATGTAGGCCACATACCTTGCCAGACATCGTGGATGGCGCCACAGAGATAGGATCCAGATCGAGCAAGGCCCCAGAGCTATCCGTAGCGCTCCATGCCCAGTCATACTCGCAGGGAGCATTGAAGTAGAGCTTTGGCGAGATGACGAGGTCATAGTAGTGTACGAACCCATCAGGGTTGGACCCAGGCCCGAGGGAGAGCAGCACATGGACTGTGCTGGACTCGGTTGGAGGGACCACTGTGATCGTTCGCGTTGTGCTTGCCGTGCGCTCCAGGCCATCGTTGGAAGCGCTTTGGTCGATGACCACTGCTTGGAGGGTGTAAGTTCCGGGGGCGAGAGCGCCTTGTGGGATGGAGGAGGGTGTGGTGGTGGGTACAGTGGCGGCGAAGAAGGTCTTGTCGCCTTGCTTGACTGTCCAGGTGGTCACAAGGTCGGTCTTGTCTGTTGGAGCCTCTGGCCGGAAACTGTCGCTAGAGTCCAGCACGAGGTCGTGATCTGCACATCCATGACACGTTTGGGTGAGGACGAGCTTCAAGCTTTGACTTTGACTTTTGTCTACTAGGTTGGTACAGTTGATTTGACACGTGCTCTGTGCTGCGTTTCCGCGTCCTGTTAGCCTATGCTCAGCAGCCAATTGTCTATCTGGCTCAGTTTTTCGCCAGGCAGATTGATTTGACGCCTGAAGTTTTTAATGAATTTGGGCGACAGAAAAGGCGGCCAAACCCTATTCTGATGAAACACTGCTGTGGGTGTGGTCATGCTGTAAGAGATACATCGTCATTGATTCCCAGGTAGTGCTTGGAGTTGCCAATGTCCATGTGGATGCGGTCATGGTCATGTTGTAAGAAAATACATCATCACGTCCATCAGCAGTGGGGCTGAGGAGAGCTTGCCTTGACTCCAGTGGATGTTGTTCCCACCAAGCAACGGAACAACGATCTTAGGTACGATGAGGTTGACAAGGACTGAGTCGCTCGCCTGGCGGCCATCGCCTCCCATATCGAACTTGGCAACGAGATCCAGCTGCAGCTGGCCCTTCTTCCAGAGGCCTGTCACATCCGAGGGAATCGTGACCTCGCTGACGGCCTTTCCAATGCCATTTGCCTTCTCAAAGACCACCTTGCCGCTCTTATCGGTCATCTGCCACCTGTAGGAAAGCACTTGCAAATAAGCTTGCTGTACAAACGCGTATGCTGGCTTGACACTTTTGAGGTCAGCACGCACACAATTAGGTACAGAAAATCAGTATTCTCTTTACCAGGCATACGATGCCGTGAAGGTTTGTTGCTGACAAGCATGTGGCACATGCGAGGTAAATAAACACTTGTGCTCTTGGTGTTCGAGTTACTGCTTGATAATTGATTTCTCAAAAGAATAACATCAAGTCGGCGATGGTAGCACTGAATCCCAGGTAGTACGGTAGTACTTGGAGTTGCCAATGTCCATACGGATCCGGTAGTGCAGGGAAACAAACTGGCATCGCAAGACGCGCAAGAGTGGTTTCAGGCATGATGCGAACTGCATGTTGATGAGGCATACGGTGTAGCAAGTAGCAATTCAGCCACACGAAACAATACAGCAGCATGCCCATCAGCAAAGAAATGAAGCAATGAAGTACGGTACGGGTTCACAAGGGCGAGTTGAAGAGGGCGCGCACATTGTGTCGATGGTGTTGGGGTCGAGTCGCCCGCAACCTTGGGACTGGACGGAAGCAACTGAGACGGATCCGGTAGCAGTCATCGGCCAGCCAGCAATGACGCTCACGACATCGGGCATGAGCACTTTGATGGTGGGCAGGATGTAGCTGACCACAACTACGCTCTCCTTGTTCGAGAACGTTCCACGCTGTCCCATGAAGTTGATGCAGCCACCCTGCAAGCCTCACGAAGCCTATAAACAGCTGCTGCATTGCCAGCCAAAACACTACAGCTCGTGCTGAATGACAAGATACACACACACGTACTAATTGGAATCTCTGTCGCCGGTTTCAATATGGATGTGAAAGAGGTGTCAGGCGATTTGTCACAACGGCGAGTGCCTCGACGCAATTGAGCTCATCGAATTGCAGTTTCCGCAAAGCCAGGCAACGCGCCGAGCTGTAACAACAACAACAACACACCTCGACTTCGATGGTTCCTCCAGTTCCCGGCAGCAGGCTCGGAGGCACATGGAACGTGGGGCCAGAGAAGAGAGTTGCGTAGCCCTCTGCGGCGCAAGTGGCCCCATGGACGCCCCACGAGTACGTCAACAAGCGGCCACCGTCGCCGCCAAGCACGCGCGAAGTTGCCTGAAGCCCGGTGCACTGCGACGCCACCGCAGGCATCAACAACCTCACACGGCACTCCTGTGGGGCGAGAGAGTTGAGCACCGGGTAGTCTCCGCGGGCGTCGGCGCTGCCGACGATGAGCGCGCCCGTGCGGATGGTCACGAGCGTCCCTGGCACGGCTGTCGCTTGCGCGCTGAGGCCCATCGCAATGACGGACGCCTTGACGCTGCAGGCGTCGCAGGCGCCGGCGGCGGGGCAGCCGAGCGCCTGCGTGGACTTGTCGTCGAAGATCGTCCGGCAGTCGACCGCGGAGCCGTCGGACGCTGGGCCGGTGATCGTGCCGTCGGCGAGCGTGACGAGGAGCTGGAGACCATCAGGGGAGAAGCGGACGGAGCGGACGGCGGGGGATTCGACCTTGCGGATGGCTATGTCTTTGGTGATCACATAGCTTGGCTGGTCAACGACCTGGTTGAGGTCGTCCACGATGACACGCAACGTGTCGCCACGTGGGCCGAGACCGCCCGCGGGCGCGTGGTAGATGATGTGCGCAAGCTGCTGGTTCACGTCCCATAGCCTGCCTTGCAGCGTAATGGTCGCCGCGCCGGTCTGTGCAGCATCTGGCACGCTTGAGGGCTTGTCGAGGACGGAGAAGTCCTTGAGCACGAGGGAGAGCAGGCCGGTTGCGGCGGAGAGTGTGACCTTGATGTGCTGAGCGGACATCGGCGCGACGTCAGGGTCTGCGATGGAGATTGGCAGGAGAATATCGACGTCGGCGTAGATCGGCATGGCGT
>NW_028323270.1:0-70927 GCF_984573655.1 Nuphar pumila | reverse complement strand
CTGGTTGCATAAGCTACCAAGCCGATGAACAGCAAAACATATTACCATTGTACTTCACACAGGAGTTGAAGCCTGCAGGACTGCTCTTCTTAGCATGGAATGAGGCATTGAGATGAAAGATTTGTCCATGAACGCTCAGCATACATGGTGCTCGTCCGCATGTGATCCAAACGCAGTTGTTGCCTCTGAGCCAGCCGTTCAATATGGCATGGACGTGCTGGATTGTGGGCTGTGTCAGACTGAGAAAGCTTCAGCTGGGGATGCTGGTGGTGAACCAGGCTTGCTATGTCATGAACAAACAGCGTGTGAACTGAAGCAATCAACATAATTTTCTTCAATGCAAATCCAAGCATGGGGTGACAATGTCCCAGAAGCCCGGACGTAACCCTGAACCCGCCCACAATACATGGCGTTAGACGAGTGTCAGTCAGGAAGGACGCACCGAAGCCGGCATGAGTGATATTTGGCTTCTTTGGCGGACCGCCATAGCCTCCTTCATCTCCTCGGCGCTTCATTATGGCGCCGGATTCCAGAGGCTCGAAACTTCCGCTAGCTGCAACTGAAACCCTGTCAGTAGGATCCGACACGTAAACCAGCTCGAAAAGAGGTAAGGACGAGTACCTTTTGGCAACGACCAGACCATTAGCAAAAACAAGGGCATTCTTAATACTTCTCGACAGCTTGTGTGGGTCAGCACAAAATTATTGAGATTTGAACACGTCGGCTCGTCTGACTCCGCGGGACATCACCATTAGGAGGAAGAATAACCAGGGCACGAAAAGCTGATGATGTTAGATCAATGAGATACTATCCATTGGAAGTTACAAGCACCAAAAGCTTGGCGAGTGCAAAAGTACTCCCGCATTATCACGGTTATGGACAGCAACCCTTGCCCCTGACGCAGGACTTTACGAGAAAGATTGAAAAACATTTGTGCGGGTCCATAAGCTACTGAATCAACGCATGATGTTGTTCGGTGTCATTCTCATCCGATGCGGCAGGTCGCAAGATGCTGTGGCGAACGAGCGAGCTCGACAAAAGCGTAACTGCCCATGGCACCCCCCAATGCTGCGAACAGCATTGACCCAATGTCCATCTCTACATATGTATGCCCTGATGGAGTGGATGACCAGTACAGGGACAGCACGTGGCGTCTCACACATGCGCCAACTGCATGAAGCATACCAGCGTCCTCGGCTGGTCTGAATGCGACACAAGCCCTTGTAAATAAACGCGACCCGATGGATTGTAATCTGACATGAACAGACGCAGATACTCTCGCGGTAGTGCATTGGTGACTGTTACGTGGACACACTCACGGCCAAGCCTTGACCTACGGGCATGCAAGATACTGCGGAGATGGCAAGACAGGACATGAAATCACAAAGTCAACCGGCTCCATATGTGGGTGCCCTGATTGCGGCATGGTGCAGCCATGATACGACGGTCAGAATCGCGGTGGACAAATTTTCGCGTGTAAACCCTGGTGGCGACTGTGCACAACTGTCCGAGTCATGCTATGAGAACGAGGCAATTCTATTCGCGCCTGCGGTGGCATCAGAAACATTTGTATAATGTGCGAGGCCTCACAACATGCTGCAGGCCCTTTATACTGACGTCTTTGCATTACCCTTGTTTTCGTGTGCGACCGCTCTCAACACATGGAGCCCGTGACACATGGTGCACTCGAGACCAACCCTGTTGCCAGGTGTCTCGGACGTGAGTGCATGGCCACATCGAGTTATATTGAGGATGAAGATTGCGATAATGCAACGGTTCACTCTTATTGGCGCAAAGCCATTGCTCTTGACTGATTGGTGGTATGAATGGCAACCAACGTAACTGACACACTGGACAGCATGGACACTATCTTTGATAGCCACTCTGCCAACGAGTTTTAACGACAAAGCAAGGGCCTTGGCAACTGCCCTTCACGCAATTCAGATGATCTGCGAGAGTTGAGTTCAGACATTCAGAGACTAGCAAGGTGACCTGAAACGGAGGTTAGGAAGGTGGCACTCAAGAAACTAGAGTAAAAAACACAAACAACGTCGCAAATCATTCGCACGAAACCGTGGTTCCCAAAGTCATGTGAACTCTGTGCATGTTTTACGCATGCTTCCCAATTTCGGCGCGATCTCGAACAGCGAATGATACCAATTTGGTCCAAGCAAGTCTGTAGGGGCCAGATTTCCGACAAACTGCAAACACTTTGGGGTCCGGTTGACCTTCACAAACAAGCATGAGTAATCGCTGATGACATACAGCATATTACCATCTTTCTTGAAGCGGCCTCAATGTTGATTTCCGAGAACGTGCAGGCCGCCGCGATGTGCGTTCCTGCTTGAATGACGCTACTATGAAAGCACATTCAAGAACGAAACCGAGCATCACCTCTGGGCCCATGCATAAAACTTGTGGGATGATTAGGAAGTAACAATACATTTCGTGCTGAGGTATGTCCTGATGACTAGCTTTGAGTTCGATTCACGGTGCACGTGCTGCTCAGAACGCAGTCACGTAAGTGCTTAGGGTGCGACGTTACATTTCCCATTATCAATCAACGAACTTCAAACACTATCATAAACTAGGTCACGTTGAATTTACAGGTGCTCTCATGCCGTCATGTCTATCCACGAGACAACAGCGTCCCAAGCAACAATGTCTGGACGCCCTATCCCACATGTGCTACACAAGTGATTTAACTTGCGGAAATGCTCAGGAGCCCTTCACGTACGGGATCGGTTACCATGAAACAACCATGGCCAACTTCAGAAAGCTTGAAAGTTGCGTGACAACCGTGGACTTTACAACGTAACAGACCCCAGACTATATCAATTCGAGCGAGTGCACCTCATAAAGCGCTTGAGTGCGAGCAGGTTGCCTAGAGAATACGTTTTTATATGCTAGATAAGCCATTTGCTTTACGACAATTATTGCAGGTTTCTGACAAATTACAAAGGAAAGCAGGGTTATAGGGAGCACATGCAACCACGCGCTAGGTCGCAGCAGCATCGATTCAGCACTAGAACACAGTCACCTCCACCGTGCACATGCATCCATTTCGGATATCAAATGGGGAAATTACCTGTCCGAAACGAAGAGTTTGGAGTTCTCACAGGGGAGAGTTGCCGAGTTTGACAGGGTCAGCGATCGAATTGAACAGAAACAAAGCATTCCGCTCACACAGAGCCTGAGAAGCGCACAAACGGGCTGCTGGCAATATGCAGCGTGGTTGCGCTTGCGTGATGGGTTGCATGGACGGATGCGCCTAAACGCATGGGAAAGTGATGGGGCTTGTGTGACTCAGCACGATAACATTGTGGCGAGAGAGAACGCTGCAGTGCGTGGGAGCTTCACGACACATCCTTGACCTGCCCGTTGAATCCGATCCTCCCTAAAGTGTCGGTCCAGCGGCTGGACAGAGCGAAAGGGCCATTCCCTCGACGATGTGCAATAGCGGTCGTGGTGATCATGAAGCGGAGCATGCGTTTAATCTTCTGGCACGCCCATGGGAAACTTGAGTGGGATCAGCACAGACGGTTCATTCTTGCGCCTGCACACGCCACTAGAAACCAGACGGGGTGCTGATGTTGTCTGGCTTTGCTGATGATTCATGTTCCAATTGTCCTGTCATTCCGTATATGCCCCAAGGCAATCACAACACCAGGGAAAGAGATTATGTCACCGCAACAGACGAACACAGGGACTACCCTGCCTAGCTTCCATAATCCCGGTAAGACCCTCGGTCGAATCCTCAGCAAACAATTTTAATGTTTCGCGTCTGCCACGGTTCTTGGAAGCGTGCAAAGGGACTTGCGACCTGAGACCATACCATTAACTCCAACACACCATTGGCGCAGTATGGCTCCATCCCAAAATTACAGTGCTACTCGTAGTGTTCATGCTCCAACTCAAACCCGTAGCTCCCGGTAACATATTCACACAGAAATTCCTTATTGCCAGTTCAATCTATCTCGCAGATACAAAAACGAAGAAGAAGACATGTCAGGTCAGATATGGTAAGGCAGGATGGTCCAGGTACGCTTGCCTCAGGAGATGGTAATGGTCCCAGTTCTTGGTCCATGTGAATGCGGTAAGCATTCGCATGGACCATCATCGCATGACATGTCGCCCGGACATATGGCCGATGCAGTCATTTCCTCTGATTCCATGTCTCACGACCAGCGTCTTTTTGGCTGGCTTATGCATTTTATTTACATTGATAAAGTCATCACACTGTCTTGCAAGTGAGGGTGGTGAACTCTGCCGCTCCATTCCCACATGACCAGCGCCCTGTCAAGTGGAGCTCTCTGACCGCGAGAGCATGATTCAGCATGGCCCAGTTGCTGACTGTACAGGTACTGCAACATAGGATACAAGGCACGGTTGAGTGGTAGAATTCCACGATATCTGTTAGTCATGACTATCGCATACTGTTGGTACATAGCAGCCATGACCATCTTCGAAGGACGGCCGCGCTCTCGTTGCCGGCGCTTCGCTTCCACCAAATGGGCAGACTTGCAAGGGTGCTAAACTTGTGCACATCGTTGAACTTGGCTATGTCCGTGAGGGCTTTGCTGCTGTCAAATAACTCCACAAGCGTGCTGGGTTGGACTGTGCGTTGTCATACCAAACCGCTTGGCGTCGCCAAGACTATGTACCATGACCTGTTGATTTAATTAGGGGCAAGATCAGCTCTGGCTGTCTCGCCCGTTGTCATCGCCCCCTGCTTTTGGCTATCGTATTCCTTCTCCTTTTTGCAGCCATGACCAATTGTCAAAGCCCATCTCCAAGGGGGTCTTCCCACTCTCAAGGGCTCCGGCCCTCGAGCAGCTCATTTGAAGCAGGAGGCATCATGGCAGTATAGCAGCCATAACCGTGCTCTGGATCCACTGCTCCATGACCGCCTGCTTTTTGAGCGACCTGTTGTGGTCAGCGACCACAGCGCCATGCCACAGGTCGCGGGCCATCAGGCAGCCTACAGAAACCGTGGAAGGGACAAAGCCGAACCCATAGCAGCTCAACCCCATGGACATGTGGCTGTGTCCGTGCTCGATTGCAGGGTTATTTGCTGCTGTGAATGGCCATCAGATCGATGCCTTAGAAGGCGTGTGAACGGCCAATCGATGCCGGAGGTGGTGCTCTTTGGCCAGGCGAGGGGCACGGGCGTTCCATGAGTCGTTCTGGCTGTGTCTGTGCCCAAACGCCGGGTTTACTGCCCCTGTGAGCGACGACTGGTTGGAATCAGCAGGCGCGAACAACCATTCCATGCTGGCACTCGAGGACGTACTGGAGTGCACAGGCAGCGGGCCTGTGGGCAGCACAGGCAGGCTGGGAGCGTGCCGCGGCGGCCTACCCTGTTGCCGCTTCGGTGGGGGGATCGTGCCCAGAGGCGGGAATGATGCCGGGGAGAAAGAAGGTGGGGGCAACTGAGGCCTGGGCAGGTGGGCTGGCAGGGGGGAGATCGGACGGTCGGGGCTTGACGGGCTTGGGCAGTCTACTGCAGAACACACACGTAGGGGGTTCACTGGCTCGGACTCGACAAGCCTCGCCTCGTTCAAATACGCCCGGGTTTCTCTTGCTGGTACTTGCCATGGAGGTTGCCTCGGAAGCTGCGACCAGCTTCTGTGAGAACATCGCTGGGAGCATGTGAGCTCGTCGTTGTGGGGAGGCTCCTCGGCAACATCGTAGAAGTCCCCGGCCTCATCGGTCGTTCCTCACCGCAGCTGCTTGCCTTTGCTGGCGCCACAACTGCCTCTGCAGAAGCGCCATCGTCAGTCACGGATGAGCCAGATGCGCTGCGCGACGCCTCGGCGGTATTCCCCTGCTTGCGCTCCTATTTCACTGCTGGCCCGTTTCTTTTTGGACTTGAGTACCGCCTGCTTTTGCCTGTGCTGCTCAGCGTCTAGCAGCTCCGCCATGTTGGAGTCTGCCACCCTGATACGCCTCGTTATCAGTCCTCCCCATCAGTGCGTGACTAATAACGGCTCATATAAAACAATGTGTATGTACTGTGTGCAATGTATGTATGCTAGGAGTCACATTAGAGTTACCAGGCAGTCGAGAGAGTCGAACTCCAAGCTGTAGGCTCCACACTACGAGACTCCAGTCACCGAGAGACCGCGGGATGTTGTGTTGTGTGTGTGCGTTGGCAAGTTGCTGACTGATTGCTTCTGTTCGCTGTGTACTTTTCGTAGGCTTTCTGTGTCGCTCATGTGCCTAGCCTCGGGGCTTGGGATGAAAAATATAAGCTGAGGTTAGGCACATGTGCATACAGTACGACCGGTATACTTTCGCCGTCGCTAAATGCTTTATTTTTCCCTTCGGTACCGGTTCTGTGAGACAGTGGAGCATGAGCGGGTTTGCCTGCCAGATCTCGATGCTTGGCACCCTGTCGCACAATCCGCGCTGCATTCTGACATCACATGAGCACACAAGAGGCCTCGAAAGACAGGGCTTTTGGCGAATCTTTAAAGGTCGTAGGGTATGTAACATTCAGCAACTGGCTCCAATGACTGGCATGGTGGAATTCAAGTCCTGGCAGGGCCTCAAGAATCGATATTCCGGGTCAAAATTCCATGGCTGGCTGTGCAACAGCGTCAGGGACATCCCCTCAACAGCAAACGAAGCACCAAGTAATGCACACGCAGTGAGGCCGACCTGGGGCAGGAAGATGTTGAATCCCATAATCAAGTGCTTGTGACCGTTCAACAGTCTCTTTGCGAGCTCAACGACGCCCGCACAGTCATGGGCTCCACATTTGAAATCGCGCATGATCTCCAAAAAGGCATCGCATCCCTGAGGTCCCCCTGATCCGGAAAATACCACCATACATGACGAAAGAACGACATAAACTCGTTTGTTGTTAACGGTCTTGTGGCTGGGACGTTGAGCTGAGAGGCCCTGCATGCTTGAGGCAGAAGTCGTGGAAGCTTGGGACTTGCATGCACCGGGCACAATGCGCCCATTGGTGAATGCAGTAAGGTGCCACTTGCAATTTGGGAGGGCTGCCACGTTTAAACTTGAAACCTGCCACGTTCAAATTTGCTGACAAATTTGGTAGTGACACGGAGCACAAATCAAAGTCAAAATATTATTGCTTAGATGGGATTTGCAGAAACCCTGCTGGGTGTGGCAGCACGCTCATGATCGATGGACGAATTACCGTTGCAGTTCGCAAGGGAGTCTCATCTTGCTGGTCTGCGTTTCCGGGAATGGAATGAAGCTTGGAACGAAGCATTTCCCGTGCTTGGTGCCCAGCATGCACATGGATGGTGCCCGTCCAGATGTACTTGACTCGCAGCTTGCGACATGCCCTCTGAGCCAGCGTTAGAAAGTGTGCTGGGTTGTGGGCTGTGTCAAAAATTGAGGTTTTTCAGGGGGGCTGCTGGTGGTGAACCACCCTTGCTCTGTTATGAAGCAGGACAGGGTATAAAGTCAAAGCTCATCAACATGAGCTTTCGCAATGCCATGGTGTGACAATGTTCCAAACCTGAACACATCCACTTTCATGTGCGTTTACTGGTGTACGCTAGTGTATTGATAGTCTGCGATTTGTGATCCTTGGGGCTCATCTGCGATGCGCCTGCTTGCCTTTCTAGCATGCGTGTTCGGATTGCATGCTCTCCATTATGGCGAAACTCGCGAGAATTGCCCAAGGTTCGAGCTACTGCTTAGCTCGACATACAGTAGTTTCTGTAGTTCCGGCACGCGGCTTGCCAGCATGCAGTGCCACAATGTAACACCTCGGGGCCGGTGAAGGGCATTCATCATATCTGACGTTGTACATGTCGTAGTGGCAGTCACAACGAACGTACCGGGGTCGGCATGAGCTGTGTCTGGCTTTGGAACGCCACCTTCATGGCTCTCTTCATCTCCACGTCGCTTCCATTGTAGCGCAGTCATGTAAGTTTAAGACTTCCTCTGTAACTGCAACTAAAACCGTGTCACTATCCCATGATAAGCTCGTTCAATATCCCTCGAGCCTCGTGACGAGATGCATCAACATCTATCAAGTGCACTAGGCAGTCCTGTGTCCTCGCACATCCCATTTCGAGCCTGTTGATCGCCGTGCCGCCAAATGGGCCCCTTACATGTGCAGGGTGCGGACCTTGGGCAGGAGATCGTAGAACCTCATGATGAGGTCTGGGTGTCCTTCAAAGAGTGCCCTGACAGGGTCCATAGCAACTGAGATGGGCATCCCCTGCGTGTGAAGATTGCCAGGAACGTCTCGGGGCTCATGCTGACCAGCAGCCCTGATGAGCTGGCTTCATCGAACCTACATCAACATATAGCAAATCATGGTGAATGAGGTTCGCAAAGACTCCACACATTGTGCACAACAATTGATGCGTTTTCTCTTGATGCTATTACAGTTTCTGATCTTTATTCTCCACACCTCGTATCTTGTTTCCAGATGCATTCTTGGTTCGCAGTTCTGTTGCTATTGATGTAGCTGTCCATAAGTAGCTCTTGAGTGCTGTTTGGTCCACAGACCTGACACTCTTGACAAGAGTGTCACGGTTCTGTTCACACCTGTGGCACAGTCTGTGCGCTGCCATGCATCACACAAAGACAGAGTATGACAGTCACCACTCAACATGGAGATCGATGATCCAGCGCGTCCTTATCAGTGAGGTAGGCAACGGTAGACCTGTACCTCAAATTGTAATGTTCTATCAATCTCACCAACCAAGAAAACAGGATCAAAGCGAAGCTTACCAGGAATGGAGCTGTCGTTGTTTGTCATTGTGGGGCCTCCGCTCGAACGAGGTCCTTGTCTTGTTGTCCTGCAACAGAACACACTTGCATCAGCGCACTAAAGCCTGCTGAAGCAATTACTCTTGGCCATTCACCACACAAAAAGCAGGTTGACTGACGGCATCCAAGAAATCTGGGCACATTCTAGTATTGATGCCACATATGTGGATCAATCACGTCCTTGTTGCAATCATCCGGCAGTGCCATTTCCAAGAGTCCCTCACAAGGCAGTGCAAGACAGGCCGCACAAAGTGTATCAGCCATGACAAGGCAATGACACAATGTCCCATACGCGTCCCATGTTACTATCCATTCCATCGGCCTGCCTTGCGTGTCTGGAAACGCTATGATTTGCGTTTGCCGCTGACACACGCCTGTGCACATGAAAGCAAAGGCAAGCCATTTCTCAGCGCCAAACATCCATACCGTGAAAAGAGTAATGAAAAGACACTCCCTTTACTTTCACGACAGAAGCAAGCTTCCTTGTGAAGTAGTGGTGGTGATTCATGACAATCAAGGCAGGGTTCTCAGGGACATGCGCTCATGAATCGGTGCGCTCGCTCAATGCAAATGAATGTGCGGTCTGTAAAAGCATTTTATCTTACCAAACGTGAAATATTTACCTGACCGAGGCGTAGGGCGCTGGGGTAAACGCAGGAGCGAGTAGCAGAAGTCGGTACACCAATTTACACAACCAAATCCTTCATCTCTGATACTCGAGCCTGGAAACGCAAGTGACTGATTGCCGTATATATTGATCTCTTTATATGCAGCGCAGATCTGCTTGTATTGCTTTGCGTTGATGCGTGCGCTGAAATGCATGGTCCCGATGATGGCGTGTAGATCATTCCGAGTGTTCTCGCATGTGCGCACATTCAAATGCGCAATGCTTGGCGTGGGCTCAAATCAGGCACCTCCTTATATGGGACAATGGAACCATATTATGCTGCTGATCTGGCTTTCCTGCCATGTAGGTGCCAGATCCAAATGTTGCAGTAGGTTTTTCTGCTCATCTTTGCATTTCTGCTGGTGAATTTTTATTCTGTGCTCAGGGGGTGCTGTCTACCAACGTCGACAGTCTACGTGACCTAGTGATCCACCAACGTCGTCATGAACTCTGGAGAGTTCTACGCATACATTCAACTTTTGGAATGTGACAGGATGATAGATTTGTTGTTCTATGACTTCACCTCGTACATACAGGCGACTATTCCTGGTGGGTCTTACCTGCCAGGCATTTCAATCCCTTACACAATCTGCTTGATTACGAGGTAGACAGGTATCAGGAGATACCAGTGTGGCCTCGAGCCGGTATTGCATTCTGTCCGCGACTTGTCGCCAGCCCAATTATTCTTTGCCTAAGAAGGCGGCGTTGACGTCAGGCGAGACAGCCAGAGCTGATTTAGGCTTACTCAATGCCAGCTCATCAGGGCTGGGTGATCAGCATGAGCCCCAAGACTCTCAACACATCGGGAACACATTGTCCGGGTAGGCCACGGCTGGGAGAGCCTCATCATTCTCACAGCCATGACGTACATAATCAATGTTTACACAACATTTAGAGGCCAGGTTCGAAACCTGGCCTCTTCGAAACCTTCCTGGCGATTTTCCAAGGGTTCCATCTGCAAGGAATGCAGATTTCTTCTGCCATTGAACCTGACCATAAGCCTTTCGTGTCATTTGAACAATGTGTTTTTCAAAGGACACATGAAGGTCTTATCGTCAGGTCCAACGGCGGCTGACATCTGCATTCCCTGCAGGTGGATGGATCCCTTTGAAGATCCAAGAAGGTTTTAAAGTCATGGTCCTGGCCTGTGAAAAGTGGTCTATACATCACTTATGTAGGCCATGGCTGTTGCATGACGAGGTTCTCACAGCCGTGGTGATATGTTCCCGATGCGTTGAGCCTTGGGGCTCATGCTGATCAGCCAGCCCTGAGGAGGCTGGCTTCGAGCGAACCTACAGCAACATGAAGGGAACACTACAGAAGCCAGAATTTGTACGAAACACTAGTTGTGATTGATCACAAAGGCAGGGTTGTCTTGAAGGGACATGCGCCCATGCTCGAGGCACGGGATGCAATGCAAATGAATGTGCGCCTGCACGTCGCAAATGCACTTTATCATGACAGAAGTAAGATTCTCTACCTGGACGAGGTTTAGGGCGCTGGGGTACACACAGGGGCGAGTAGCAGAAGCTGGCACACCAGAACTGGTGTCGACGTTGACGTATACCCCGGTCTAGCCAAGACGAAGCCTGAACTCGAGCCTGGAAACGCAAGTGCTTGCCGAAGACTAGCGCAGCTCTGCTTGTATTGCGTTGCGTTGATGGATGCGTTGAAATGCAATGGTTCCGAATATGATGGGGCCTAGATCATTCGGAGATTTCCCGCATGTGCTTTTAAGGTGCAGATGCACCTTCAAAGCCACCTTCAAATGCGCAATGAGTGGGCTCCAATCAAGCACCTCCTTATATGGAACAGTGGAACCATACTATGATGTGCCTTTCCTTCCATGTAGGTGCGAGATTCAATATTGCTCTGTAGGTTTCCGGCTCATGATGTCCACATTTCTGTCTGCTGGTGAATTCTGCGATGGTTCAATGGGACTCTTTGCTCAGCAGGTGCTGTCTAGCAACGCCGTCAGTAGTAACAGCGCTGCTGACATGAACTCTGAAGAACTCTTCGCATACACTCACTCTTGAAATGTAACAGGATGATACATTTGTTCTTCTATGACCTCACCTCGTATTGGCAACTATTCCGGGTGGTTTGTCACACTAATGTCTGCCAGGCCTGCCAGGCATGAGCATGAGCCCCTTCGTTTCAATCCCTTACACAATCTGCTTGATTTCGAAGTGGACAAGAGTCATGAGATACCAGTGAGTCCCTACAGCTTGCTCTCAAGCCGAGAGTCTCAACCACTCTTGTACTATGTATGTAACTCAAAACTATGCATGGCCACTGAGAGACAGGCAGTCAGGCACACATTGTACGCCCTCACTGCGTGGTGGTTGTCTCGATCTACACGAGGATGTGATTGCAAATTCGAGTCGTGCTTGAACGAAAGCTTCGAAAAGAGAAACAAGATGAGGTCGCGTTCCTTGATCACCCAGGTAGGCACAACAGACCACATCATTTGCATGGTTGCTGACACTTGCGGCCTCCGGCCGTGACAAATGTTCATCAAGGCAAGTACATCAGGGTTGGAAGTAGAAGTGCTGCCTTGCTAATGAGGTAGGACCTTAGGCAGCGCCCCAGGAACAACGTTTCCTGAACAACAGACGGGCCTGGTTGAGGCGCTATGCAGAGATGCCTGGCTGAGGCGCTACGTCATGTTAGCATGACAAACGCGCTGTCGCCCCACAATGCTTTGTATGCACTGCACTGTTGTTGCACTTCCCACCCTCCGTTGCCCTCTCCCGTTGCACCTGACAGCAGCTTGTTCCCAGGCATGAGCCTTGCCCGACCTGCTTACCAGAAGGGGATCTTGGCGCAGCACATTCCTAAATTAGCAGTGACTCAAGGCTTCCGAAACAATACAAGTGGCTGTTTCTGCGTGCATGCTCGAGGCAACCTCAAATGATGATGAGTCCCCAACTATGCTTGCAGGCGCATGGTTGCAAGCATTCCACGCTCCTGCGCATCATCAGTCAGCCTTTGTCATTGGCACATCACGACGAAAATCAAAGGGCTCATCGACCATCTGATCACCACCGTTCTTGTCGTTCTGACGGCTTCCTAATGAGCGTGCATCCAGCTCAGCTGGCACCCAACTTCATTGGAGCAAAATGCCGAGCTGCGACCGGTCTCGGTCTTGACACCCAAAAGCGCACTGACGGTTTCTGCCTTCGGGTTGACCCCAAAGATAGCCATCTGTTGTCTCTCAACCCGAGAGGCACTTGCACTGCCTCAGCGCAGTGAGGAACGCGACCCTTGGTGCAGAAGCAAGTGGGAGTGCGTCTCTTCCAGGTTGAAGATGTGGATTTCATATTTTTCATATTTTCAGCGACTGAAGAGAGTCGATTGTCGTTGCGATTGGGCTGCGGGACGGAGGGTTAGGCACTGGGCCTGATGCTGTTGCTTCCTCCCTTCCCGCCACCTACATGCATCGTGAGACTTACTGCAAGTGGTTCGTAGCTTCGACACCATCTCTACTGCCTAGTTGCAAGCCATACTTGAGACGAGAGATTTGCAGCATTGGGTAGGACGAGCTTAGAGGCCTTGGTGGTGCTCATTGAACTGTGCTTGCTGATTCAATTCTCAGAAGTTGATGGAAGGTGAGCTCTTGCTGACAGACTCTTTGGTGACTTTGTTGTGTAGGCGACTGGAGTATGGGCTTCTTGGCTTGAAGTGTGATGATTCTGGCTGTGTAAGAGAGCATGTTGGTGGCCCATAGAACGATATGCAACCTGTGAACCCATCGAAGCTTGTATGCCATCCCGCTTGTAGCCATCCCTGATGACGATGTATCCTTTTACAACACTACGGCATCCACATGGACATTGGCAACTCCAAGAGGTGCTTACAAATCAGTGCTTCCGTGAGTGACATGACTCATTATACAGTCATCAATGGACAGTTCCTGCAAACGAGCAACTCAAAGTGTCTTCAAACAATGAACAGCATTCATATGCAGGGACGTTTGAGCTGTCAGATGCCATATGTGTACGCACCTGTTCATGCAAAGGATAGCTACAAACATTGCATTTTCATCGGATTGCTGCAAGCATTTATGCAGAGTGGCTTTTTTCTGTTTCCGGCATCTCAAAGTGCATACTTGGCGGCGGGCCTGCTCCGCTGTGGGAGGGTGCTCTTGTTGGGCCGTCTGCTCGGGTGGCATGAAGGAGAAGAACTCCTCCAACAAGTCCTGGTGTATCTCAAAGAGCACCTCCACCTGGCTATACACCTGCAGGCGCACACTCATACACCTTGCGTTGTGTTGTTGACGAGAGAGTTGACTGAGTGCGTGGAGTGAACTGTGCTTCGTTAGGCGGGTCATGGTTTATGAAAGAAATGAAGTCCAAGAGTGCTTACACGTCTGTCTGGGTGGGAGATGGAGGCCGAAACCCTGCCTGACGAGTGATGGCCTCGATGTACTTGTGCGGAGCTTGCACAACGGACACATCGCATTGTTGCCAGTCCACGTAGTTACAGTACTGCTCTAAAAATATACATCGTGTCATCATTGTTGCCATAGATATGTCGCTGGCCGTGCAGCTGTTCCATCGTTGAAACTCACTCACTTTGATCTAAATTCTCAAGCTGCCACGTGTGGGTGCAGTTGGTATGGAGGCCTATCACTGCAACGATGCCTCGATGCCTTTGTGCGTGCAGAGCTTCCACAAAGGGCACATCGTCCTCATGAGAAGACAAAGCATGCAGTAGCATTTGGTAAGAATTGGGGTGTAGCTCTGGCTGCGCCGTGCTATGTCGTGTGCCAGTGTCAGCCAGCTTCCCATGAAAAGTTCCCCAAGCGCATGAACATGGATCCACTGAGGAAAAGCATATCACGTCATGGAGTTCGCACCTCTGTTGTCCCTTTTTGCTGTTTCCGGTACTGGTTGAGGAGGATGAGGAACTGCTTGTACACGCGCTCATCGTCACGGAAGCGGTCCTGGACCTTGTTGATGTAGTTAATGGCCTGGTCATATTCGATAGGAGGTTTGGTCTGGCTGGCTACCGCGGCACGAGCAAGGTCCTCCATCTTGACCTCATAGCCCTGCAACGGAATGCACATACATCAAGCACCCTTCAGGAAAACACACTTAGGGGCTCTCTTCTTGTTCTCTTGCCTGTCATCTTCATTACTTCATTGAATGCACACGGACTAAAGAGGAGGACGATGCTCTAGAACCGCGGCAGACAATTTACAATGTTGCAGTGATAGGCTACTAAACCAACTTCACTCACGATTGGCAGCTTGAGTATTTAGATCAGAGTGAGTGACTTTTGTCACTGAAGAAGCAGCACGGCCAGCGACAGCGTCATGGCAACAAGGATGCTGGTGTATCTTTTACGACACAACCACGTGTACATGGATTGAACAATGCAGACAATTCAAGCTCTTGAAGGCCACCAACCTTTGGCAGGAAGCTGTTGAGGCCAATAATCAGGTGCGTGTGACCTTTGAACAGCCTCTTGACACGTTCAATGACGGCCTCCGTGTCGATGACCTGCTCCTTGAAGTCCTTCAAGGTCTTCAGAAATGTCTTATACACCAAAGACTTGCTGTCAAATATGTTCTTCACACTGCGAAGATACATCGACGCATCGTTCTCGTTAGGCTTGGAACCTGCATGAAGCAACGCTTTGAGCGCGCAGACGATAGGCACCATCATCTGATTCAAGGCAGGCGCTTTCCGCGCCAACCCATCGGCGACCGTTGCTGCCTCAGTCACCCTGGCAGCGGAATGCGAACAGAAACGGTAACAGAGCATTGCGATCACACAGGGGGGTTGGCATTGAGACGATGGTGATGATGATGTATCTTTTGTGCTGTCTTGGTCGCTTGTTGACTGTTTCCTGCCATTGTCTCTGTGATGTCATGATGATGCATCCGTTCCCAATGTGCTGTCTTGCCTTCTCCTTTTCCTGCCATTATCTATGTGATGTAATGATGTATATTTTTACAACACAACCGCATCCACACATTGGCAACCCCAAGAATGCATAATGAGGTGATAAGGGGTATAATGGTGACCCTGGCGGCAACAGCGTGTGCTGAAGGAGTGGAAATCAAGGAGGGATGTGGAACCGTTGTGAGTGAGGAGGTGGGCGGATGTGCAGCTTGGTCAATGTTTTGCAGCGCAACCACCTTGGCCAAGACCAATGGTGTGGATGTGCTGAGCGATCACCCCAAATCAACATTGAAACCTTTGATTCAAACCATTGATCGAAGCCCGTAATCCGAAAGGCTTGTCAGTGGCCAGGAAACAAGGATGCCTGGTTTACAGGGACTAGCTGAACTCTGACGTGGTACAAAGGATTCAGGGTAGCAACTATGTTGAGGACACATGGCCCAGACACCTTCTCAATAAACAAGTCGTGGCCATTAAGCATATTCCAGGGATACAACAGAGGTGCTGTGACAACACCCAAGGCGCCCGGAATCAACTCTGCACACTCCGCACATTGATTTGTCGCATTCCAACGGCGGTGCTGGTTGAAGTTCCTTACAAAGGAGCGTACTGGAGTCTGAGCAATCTGTTGACGCCTCAGCCATCTCCTGAGATATCTTTGCCAAATAGGCTAGAGATTTTGGCCTTTTTGAAGGACCGCCGTCACCCCCATCTCCGTTGCGCTTCATTGCAGAGAGTTAAATTGGCAACGGTGCCTGCACCGGGAGCCCTGTCAGCAGGCGAACATGCATGAGAGATGCGTACGCAATTGGGCAACAAACTGCCAGGAGAAAGCACAAGTATTGTGAACACGACGTGGTTTCAACAGTGCTGCACATGCTACCTTGGAACGCAACTTCCCATGCGTACAGTGCATGCAAGAAGGTTTTAGGTGCTCATTCTTGTCAACTATCCCTCGACTACAACCAGAAAGTGCTCTCTGGCGGTCGTTCACTCAGGTACGCTGTAAATGTATATAATTGAAATCGAAGGAAATAGCAAAAGCCATAAAGACTCTCTAGGAAGAGCTTTTTTTAACATTAGAGTCCGTACCATTATATTTAACGCTGCAGAAGGAAAACAAGCAAGGGTCGTCACTAAGCTTTGTCCCTGCCCTCGGGCCCTAGTGCCTGGGCTTGGCATTCCGCACCTCACATGGAACTCATGTTCCCTTCCATTTCGGTCACGCGCTTTGATCGCCATTGCAGACGTTTTTTGGTTGCGTATCAATCAAATAATACATACTTGTGATTCCCGTGGCACGGGCAAGCACGGGCGGTGCTTGAGGGTTGCTGAAGAGATACCGAATAGGAAAATCGTCGGACGAGCAGACGAAAGACGTAGTTGCGATTTAACCACCCAGCGTCGTCAATGATGTATCAATGACCTTGCTTCAGCCCAGTTCTCGCCTCGCGATGGTCCCTGTCAACAGCTGTCCATTCTTGAGAGAGTGCACTAACCATGAAGCCCCATGAAGTCCACCACCGGATCATATCCATGAAATTCTTGCCTTTTATTTTATGCTCATGGCTGATATCTTGTGACTGCTCCGAGGCCTCGCAGCCTGCTGGTTGGACAGCATCGGCGTGGTCGTTTGTTGATGGGCAAACAAGAATCACTTTTTCTGTGTAAGCCGTACTACCCGAACTTAGATGTAGAGCTTCTGAGACATTCTTCATTTGTAAGGTGGAGAAAAGTTCAGTTTTGATGCCACAACGGCCACGTTTTGACATGCATCATCATTTCCAAGAAACCTTTGTTGCACAAGGCCATGCAAGACAGACCGCAAATCCGTTTCAGCCAACGGAAATACAACTCTTGTTGCCTTCATGTTGTGCGTTACGTTGTTTTTAATCGGTCTGCCTTGTGTGTCTCCAGGGGCTATGATACAGGCTTGCCACTGAGGCATGTGAAAGGCAAGCGAATGTCTCGGCACCAGATATTCAATACCACGAAACGAAGGTAAAGCGAGATTTAGAGCGTTTAGTATCTCCACAGAATCCAGATTTGAGAGGACGGATGAGAAAAGAAGGCAGGCAAAAGAGCACATGCGCTGATTCGCGGCAGCACCTGATTCAATGAAAGACCACATTCGCCTTCACAGCGCACATGCATCCATTGCTGTACCTGACGGAAGAAAGATACCTGTGCGAAGCGTGAGGTGCTCGGGTGCACATGAGGATAACTTATCTATCCAGGCTGCACCACCTCCCGAGGGCACCTTCCGAGACTTCCCCGTGTATGCACAGTACGTGCCTTTGCGCAATGCTTGCGTGGTATCAAAGCAACGCAACTTTTCTATGGAATTGTGGATCCACGTGATGTAACACAATTACTTACTCTCTATGTGGGTGCGAGTTGTAAAGGTCGCTCAGAGGGTTTTCGGCCCTTATGATCTGTTCTGCTGTTGTCTTGTACGTTCTATTCATTGGAATTCTTTGCTCTCGATGACATCGACGAAGTGTTGTCTATCAACGTCATCAATAAGCAGCGCTATCTCGAGATACTGCCATGCACTCAGATGTTGCGTTCGCCACATTCTGTCTCTCTTGATATGCCGTAGGACGATGGAACCGCTCGTGACGTTCGTTTCAGACGGTGCTAGCCTTGCCATGGGCCATGGCGACTGCTGACCAGTAGGTGACCAGTGGTCACACCTGCCAGGAGGCAGGAACATGTGCCACGCAATCCCTGCCCTTACATGCGCCCTCACGCCATGGTATGGCCTGGCATTATTAGCGGTAAAGCATTGCAAAGGAGCATATACACACCACATAAGACAGGCACACAATTGGCTTTCCTTATGTGCTCAAGTCCACTGTGCTACAATATTGTCTACTTCAGCTGGCAAGACTAGTGCAAGCACGAGCGCCAAAGGTCGGGCATTCCAGAAGTGGCATTCTAGGCCCAGGCATTCTAGAACTCCCCCCTCTGCTTTCAACTGTGAGTTGATCTAGCCAAGGCTCTGTACAAACACACCTTGCTAGAGAGCAACATCGAATATATCCAAGACACAAATGCAGCCCCACCAGACAGTACATCACAATGCACCAGCATACTGAGCCCTTGTATCATGGAAAGGTACATGGGGACTTCGTGCTATATTCCATACGCTGTCCGGTTTAAACGTGCTCTAATGTCAAAGCAAGGAGCTAGCTAAACCGGCAAGGCGACAATCAGGCATCAATCAATCACCAGCACAGGTTTAAATTGAAATATAATGAAATAGAATGAATACGTCAGCCCACAGAAGGCGGCGTTGACAAGGGCGAGAAAGCCAGGTTCAAATGTATTCAAAAACCTGTGCCGGTCATTGATGCATGATTGTCGACATACATGTATGTCTAGCTGAGGCACTATGGAGTACTAGTCACGTCTGGCTGAGGTGCTATGCCAGCCTGGCGGGTGCTATGGCATCTCACATTACTGTGGATGCTCCGCAGTAAAAACACTCTTGCTTGAAGTCTTCAGCCACATTGACCCTCTCTACTTGACCATGCTACACATTTGCGGCTGGCCCTGACAGCTGCCTGAGAGTCATCCCTCGGGCCGTGTGGTTGGGAGTGAGCTGTGGCCGCGGTGGGGAGGCAGTTGCCCAGAAAGCAGGCTGCAAAGGTGTTGACTCAACGAGCCTACAACCTAACCTGCGCAACACGGACTCGTCGAAAACACAGTGATCTCGTTGTCATAGCATTGCAACATGCAAGGCTGAACGACTGTCCCATGGTAGTCGATCAGGCTATCTGACTGCCGGGAAGCGGTAAGGGTAGGTGCCATCGGGGTAACATGAGCGACCAACGAGGTCGACGAACATGGAAATATGAACGCTTGCGGGGAGACCAGGGTGTTGATTGTAGATGCACACGCTCTTCATTGGTTAGGATACCGTATACTTATATCATACAATTTTCTCACTCATCGACATAATTTGCGTCCTTTCTTTATATGCAGGTACTGAGCATGCTGGGAGAAGCCCGGTGTAGTTGCTCATTGATATGCATGTTTCTCCATGATTTGCGCTTTGGTACTCTTCCTCTTGATTTACGTTTCCGACAGACCAATGTCACACCATTAGTCACTCTCGGTGTGCAGCACCCAGAGTCCCAGCCACATGCCCAGCCTATCTGTATCTTTGTCTTGATGTATGTAAGAACACGTGATACACACCGCTTGGCATGCCAACCTACTTGTGGCCACCCCGGAGCATCACGGCCATCTTAAACAGTCCACAAAACTTATGCAGGGAGGATGCACCTGTCAGGTGACAAACACAATTACATATGATATGTACATTGCTACACCTGGATACCTGGAAGCCTGCATAATCAGGAAGCTGTGTTGATGTGCAACACAGCTATGCATGTAGAGCAATGGCATGCACTTCAGCGGTATGCATCAGGCAAGCATAATGATGTATCGCTTTACAACACTACCGTATCCATGGACATTGGCGACATCAAGCACAAAATCAGAATTGTGGCTCCTATCCATATCTGACTTCCCCCAGGTGCACACCTGTTCCGCTGCCTGGGCTCGCTCTTGCTGGGCTGCGAGGTGAGCTGCCTGCCCAGCGGCTGGCATGAAGGATACAAACTCCTCCAGCAAGTCCTGGTGACCGTTGAATAGCTTTGCTACCCGGTCATACACCTGCACAAACACACACCTCTTTCAGTTCTTTGCCTGACCCTCATTTCTGCCCCAGATAATCATGCATTTTCCAAGGATACGTACCCACACAGCAAACTGCCCAGGGAAGCACTGACCCATTTGCGTTCTGCTTTTGAGCCTAAGGAGCAGGCTTTGCCAGGCAGGACATGATCTCCAAGTCAAAATCTTCACAGTTGCATGGAAAGGACAAAGGGAATCACAGCATGCACTCCATTCACAAAAAACTTTGACAGCGTCGCCCTATATGACGTGGTGCTGAGATCAGGCTCAGGGCTTTGCCAAAAGAATTTTGAGCCCAGATTGTGTCCCAAAAATACATGAGTTTTTGGTGTCTGGACCCGACACAACAGAGAGTCTGGCAAAAAATAGAGCATGCTAGCATGGAAGCCACCCAAGCACATGCACATGGAACCGAATACAACGGCATGGAGTCGCACCTCTACCAACCCGATTTCAGCATGCCGGTAGCGGTCGAGCACTTTGAGGAAGCGCGTGTGCGTCTTCCTGCGCTGCCTGCCCCGGAACCGGTCCCTGACCTTGTTCACAAAGCCAAGGCAGTCTTCAAATGCAGGAGGCTGCCTGGCCTCCTCCTCTTCCTCTTGCTCCTCCCCCTCCTCTTCGTCCTCTTCGTCCTCTTCCTCCTCTTCAGCTGAAGTGAGATCCTCCATCTGGATCTGGCACTCCTGCAACGGAATGCACGTTTAACTCCCATCTATTCCCATCTAAACAGCATGGGTTGTTGGCAATGTATAAATTGTGCATGCCTGTGGAGCAAAGGGGAACAAGAGCGTGCCACAAGTGTTTCAAAACAGTGAGGACATTGATGATGTTGCGAGATAGGCCTGGATGCCAACGCGACATGCGATCGGAGCCAAGGCTTCCGTTTTGCAAACATCACATTGATTATTGCCATCAACTGTGCCTGATACTCAGCGAATTCTTGGTTGAGAAGCGTACCCAGAATGGTGAGAACAAAGCTATGATCAGAACTCTTGTGGAGAGCAACACCCCGAGACACCCCGTAGCAACACCCCGAGACACGTGCCAGCAAGAGTGCACTCAACAGCTTCTCGACAACAATGCAAGCAACAAAGCAAGAGCAGGGAGCGAACCTGAGGCAGGAAAATGTTGAACCCTTGAATGAGGGTCCTATCGCCCTTGAGCAAGGACTTGATGCGCTCAGTAGCGCACTTCATGGTGATGAGTGAGAACTTGAAGTCCATCATGACTTCAAGGAATGTCTCATACCCTCCCCGGTTGTCCCGGAAGTGTGCCTTCACATCATGAAGGTACTGCAGGGCCTGGTTTTTGTTCGGGCGTCCCTGCGCCGAGACGTTCCCCAGGGATCCTGCATGAAGCAGTATCCTGAGCTCGCAGACTTGAGGCACCCAATGACGATGATGTATCCTTTAACAACACTACCACATCCACATGGACATCGGCAACTCCAAGAACTACTGGACAATGCTTCGCCAAATTGAGTTTGGACCCCATATTCGCCCCTAGGACTCATGCATTTCAGACTGTAGCTGGCCAGCTGCGACAGCATGGGCGAGTTGCAAGGCCATCAGAGTGCCAGTGAGATGGGGAAGACACCTGTTGACTCAGACACTTGTTGAGACAGCAAATCATGGACATTTCGCTATACAACATCAAAAGTTGCGGCACGGCAACTCTCTGAGGGTGTTACTCCAAACGCATTGTAATCACATACACATTTCTCGTAAGCAATGGCACTGTTGGGCCAAACAGAACGCACCGGAGCCCAAGCAAGCTGCTGAGATTGTCCCAGCCCGAGGCTCATGACGAGGCTCAGGCTGAGCTGCCCTTTGCCTCCTCAGGGGTCTAAACTCCTCCAAATTATCGGCATTTTGCTCTGCCCAGCAGATGGAGCAGGCAGACTCGGCGGGTACACTGCGCTTCATTGTTCCAGCATTGTGAAGAGGGGTCTGTAACAGAAACCCAGCTATTAGGTTTCGACACCCAGACAGGCTCGACGTTGAGGCACACGCCCGTGCCATTTGGACAAATGCATGAAGGTTTCGAGTATGCTGTGCCAAGTGTCGGCACTCCCATACATATTGATTTGGAATGCAACCTCTCGGAAGAATTGATATTGCAAGGATCTGTATGACTGCTTGTATCCTGTGTGGTTGATTTGACAAGAATGGGCGCCTGTGTGGGGAGGGCCTGACTCTAACCAATAAGTGCCCTAGGTAGTCAGTCATTTCTCGACTCAAAAGCGTCCAACTCGTTTCAGAATGTGTCTCAGTGAAACTCTAACCATCATTCCGGGACGTTGCGTCCGTTTTTTGGGCGCCATTAACGACGAGCTTGTGAGAGGCAAAGTTCTGGTGGTTGGGGGTCGCGAAAGATACCTCGTTCGACAATTAGGTAAACCGTCGAAAGAGTAGACGAAGTGCATGATTGCGCTCTATCATATTTCTAAACTTCCATTATTCCAAATATCTGGAGTTTGCCTCTAGGCCTCACGGCTTTCCGCTCAGACAGCATCGACGTTTCCTCACGTGCAAGCCAGAAAAAGTTCGCGAAAGCAAAGGCAGGTTTGATCACCGCCGAAAACATGCCGTGAAATGGAAGCTGCATAATATAGCATGAGATAGCCGTCTGATCTCACGACAATTGTGCCAGGCCCTGACAGATGACAAAGGAAAGGTGGGCTACAGGGGTGGGCTCTCGAAGCGCGCTGTATCGCCTAGGTACCTCAGCCCCGTTTCCATACCACGGAACTAAAGATGAACAGAACTGAAAGGCAGTGAAGTTTTCGCTTTCAATTAGCGTGCCAGTTCCCTGGTGATTGTCGATAGGCCTCACGGCTTTCCGCTCAGACAGCATCGACGTCGCCGCTTATTTTTGCCTGGCGTGCGGCAAGCCAAAATAAGTTCACGGAAGCAATTGCAGGGCTCATCAGCGCCAGAAAGATGCTGCGATATTGAAGTTGCACAAAGTAGCAAGGTATTTCGGTCTGCTCTCAAGACACGCGTGCCAGATCCTGGCAGATGACAAAGGAAAGGTGGGCTACAGGGGTGGGCTCGCATAACGCGCTATATCGCATGCCACATTCCCGTATCCATACCACGGAACTAAAGTTTAATAAAACATGCATTTGACTTCTCGATGAGTATGTCAGGTTTCCAAAGCTGGCAAAGGGATGTGCACAGGGCTACAGGGGAACATGTGCCAAATGCGCTCAATCGCGGCAGCACCTGATTTAATGCAAGAAAATGCTCCGGTCGATAGAGTGAATGCGTGAATTTGAGACAGATTTCGGAAGGGTATTACCTGCGCGAAGCGAAGGGTGCCGAGTTGCACTTCAAAGAAAGTTTCAGAAGTTTCAGACGTTAGTGGGCGCACGAAAGCTTCACTTCATAAGCCTGGAAAACTCAAGTGCTTCATTCAACGTACCTGAGCAAAGATATGATCATGCTTTGCGTTAACGGATGCATCGAGAACCTCCGTGATGGGACCTGATGCAACTAACCACCCTTGATAAACAGCAACATTAACACACTCCAGGCGGTGTTTGCGGTGTAAATGGAGCATGCCTCGAAACGCAGGGGGCGTTCCTTTATGCACTTGCGCCCTCCGAGCTCACAGTTAGGTTACTGTACTCTGGTGCAGGGCGCCCCGATTCGTCCCATACATAGTTTCACCCAATCAAAATGCGTAACCATGCTACATACTGGCACAGGCGTTGGTGTGGGCCCTTGGAATAGGTATTAGCCGTGTGGGGCAGGGGCTGGCTCACATGGCAATGATACCAGAAATAAAGTGATACGGGTCCAGTACTGACCATTTTACATGCAGTCTGCAGGTGCATCTCTTGAACGATTACAACAAACTACCTGAGGCACAAGCGATTCAAAAGTGCTCCCTGTGAACGAGGGGTTCAGCAATGTCGTCACAATCACTGTCACTACAATCTGATTGCTGGCTCCTTGTCTTTGTGCTTCTTCCTCCGAGGACTGTCGCTTCCACTGTCACTACTACTATGGTGCCGTCTTCTTTTGGTCTTGTGTTTTCCCTGCACATGCAGGCCCACAGTCACAAGCGACAGGGCTGGCACAACAGGAAAACAACAAAAAAAAAACACAAAAACTAACACTGAAAACAATGACACAAACAAAGACAAAACACACAAGAAAACCAGCAACCTAAGCCACGCCTGGATCTTCCTGCGGTGCATCACACCCTGCATGGAAGTCCGAGCCGACGTTCACGGCGATACGAGAGAGGGACTTGTAGTACATGCGCGCGTTGCCCTTGCACAAAGCACAGCTGAGCTCCCGACGGACGCCACGTACGAAGGCAGCCTTGAACACCCGGTTCCCCCCCCCTGCCGCCAAGTCGCCAAGCTCCGAAAGGAAACGCGAGGCGGCGGAGCCCATGCGGCCAAACGACTCCACGGCGAGTGGGATGAAGTCGTAAGCGGAGCCCTCCCCAAACTCCTCGAAGGCTCGTTGCTTCCGCAGCTCCGCCTTCGCTGCCGCGGATCCGGCAACCTCTGCGGCATCGCGAACAAACGACGCGGCCACCGGGTGCGTAACAACGCAGTCCATGACGCGGACGCGGCCGTCAGGCCAGACAGTCAAAATATCCCCGCGACGAAGACCAGCAGCCCCCTGCGCCCCCGCAGCTGCAGGCCCACTTGTTTCTCCCATTTCGTATGCTATTTGCCTCAAGCGCCACGATTACATCCATGAGGATGTATTGTGGCGCGAACAACACACCGTGTTACACTAATGTGTGCATCGCATCCAGTCATGGTTGATGGCGCTAGGGCTTTCGCGTCACACACGACAGCCCGCCAGTTTGCTCGTGCGGAACTTACGCACTTCGCTGCCTCATCATGATGATTACGGCATCTAGGATTCTGTGCTTTGCTTATATAGCTGTTGCCCTGATGGGCGTCAAGTAAGTCTCCGAAATATCTCAGACAGGTTATGGGCCCAGCACGCTTCCACTGCGCACGAGATCGATGAAGACATGAATTAGGACAAGACCTCGACTCCAAGATGGCGACAAGAATAATAAGGGATGGGCCTCAGGAGACACTGGGAGAGGACAACTGGCCATCCTGGAGTGAACAGATGCATGCTTTCTCTTTATCAAGGGGTGCGCAGATTGGATTGAGACAGAACTGCCTGACGATGCTGCACCCGAGGATTTACTCTCTGTCTTCCCTTCTCTCCTCCAGCAATTTGCATCACAGGGTGGGGCTACAGTCAAGAGACTCAGGACGGACAATGGGGGGGATTATGTGGGTGCAGAACTGCAGGGAATCATTGAGAACTTGGGCATCTGGCCTGAGAACACTGCTGCCTACACCCCTGAGCAGAATGGGATGGCTGAGCGATTGAACCGCACTTTGATGGAGAGGACTAGGACCTTTCTAAGGGAGTCTGGTCTACCTCTCTCCCTGTGGCATGCCATCCACCATTCAAACAATGTCAGGAACTCAGTCATCTATGGACCCACCAAGCAGATCCCGTTTCTATACTTCACTGGTGTTGATCCTGACTTGTCTCTGCTCCACCCCTTTGGCTCAACAGTTCATGTCCACATCCCTGCCTCCAAGCGTCACAAACTGCAGGCCAAATGTCAAAAGGGACGCTATCTGGGGACAGCCGGGCCTCTGAATTCCAACAACTTCTGGATTCTTGTTGACAACAAGATCACCATCTCATGTGATGTTCGCTTTCAGGATGAGCAGCCTCCAAAACCCCCAGCTCCCAACGCTACAACCCACCCTTCCTTACCAGAGCTTGAAGTGGAGCCAACAGAGGAATCCACTGACCCAGCTCTCCCCTCTGATGGCTTGAACCCAGTTCTCCCAACCTCTCCAACTGCAGCCCCTCCTTTGAATGCTCCAGCCCCTCCAGCCAGCCAGCCAGTCTGCTCCTCACCATTCCTTCCTCTTCTCCAAGGAACTCCCACTATCAGCAGGCCCCTCCAATCCTCCCAATCCCTACCCTTCAAGGCTCCCTCAGCCTCCATGGACTTCCCAGACCAGCAGGATGCCTCTCCAGATACAGCCCTTCCTTCTGATGACTCCAGCCCAAACCAGGAATTACCAACTCTGGATTTGCTGGAAGAGACTGCCGAGACGTCAGGTGTGCTCCCTGATCCCCCTGAGCTGACTGCAGGGGGAAATGACATTGCACCTGATGCTGAACCAAACGTTGCACCAGCATCAACATCAGGGCATTGGCAGTCAGCCAGGGGGAATAGGGAGAGCACTAGAGGGCATGTGGGAAGTATTTGGCCCACACTACATCAGGGGGATATGGGAAGAAGAAGAAGTCTGTCTCGTTCAACATTCCACCATCCAAAGCACCCACCATGATCCCAGAGCCTAGCCTATCCCAATCCGCCACCACTCCTACTTACTCAGCCAATGCTGCCAGGGTGGTGGGCTTTGAGCCTGACCCCAAGACTGTGGAAGAAGCACTAGCCAGACCAGATGGGGAAGAATGAGCTAGGGCAATTGATGCAGAAATGGCTTCCCTGTATGAGAGACAAACATGGGAGGTTGTGTCACTACCAGCTGGGACCAGAGCTGTTGGCAGCAAGTTTGTTCTAGAACGGAAGAGGGATGGCAGATATAAGGCCACACTTGTAGCTCAGGGCTTCTCACAGAGGGAGGGCATTCACTACAATCAGACGTTTGCTCCGGTCTCTACCCATGCCACACTCAGAACCTTCTTAGCCACAGCAGCAGAGCAGGACCTGGAGATACGACAGGTGGACATCAAAATTGCCTTCTTACATGGGGACCTAGAGGAGGTGGTGTATATGAGACATCCTCCTGGGTACCCTGGTCCTCCAGGCACTGCTTGCAGGTTGAAGCACTCTCTGTATGGACTCAAGCAAGCAAATCGACAGTGGCATCTCAAGCTCAAGGCCCAGCTGATGGCCAAAGGCTTCATCCCCTCACAGGCAGATCCTGCATTGTTCATCCGAGTCGACAGCAGGGGGAGAGTCAGGGCCATGGTCTATGTGGACGACAGCCTCATTGCAGGCAAGACAACCCAGGAGGTCCAGGAGATCATCGACCTACTTTCTTCCATCTTCGAGACAAAGGACATGGGAGAACCAGCTGACTTCCTAGGCATCCAGATCAGCAGGGACAGACGAAAACGAACTATCAGCATCCACCAGCGCCCCTACATTGAGAAGCTGCTGGAAGACTATCAACAAACTGGAGCCAAGCCCAAGCATCTCCCTAGCTCTGCATTCGAGGAGGGCCTCCCTCTACCTCCTACTCTCTCTGCCCGATATCCCTCTCTGGTGGGCTCCGTACTTCACCTGGCCAACTGCACCCGACCTGATATCTCCCACCTTATGGGCACTCTGGCAAGACATTTGAAGAAGCCCCTCACATCCCATTGGAAGGCTGCCACAAGCCTCCTACACTATCTCGCCGGCTCCATGGATCTTGCTCTGGTCTTCGGATCATCTAAAGGGTTTGTGGGTTACACCGACTCTGACTATGGGGGGGACAAGGAGACTAGGCGCAGCACCACAGGTGTCACCTTCATCCTACATGGAGCAGCTATCACCTGGCAGAGCAAGCTCCAACCTACAGTCTCTCTCAGCACCACAGAGGCCGAGTATCAAGCAGCTGGAGCAGGAGCCAGAGAGGCGTTATGGCTGCGGAAGCTCCTTCCTGAAGTTGGGGAACCTGTATTGGGGGCAGTGAAAATAATGGGGGATAACGAGGCAGCACTTGCTCTCACTCGGAATCAGATGACTACTCCCCGCAGCAAATACATTGATATTGTGCATCACTTTGCTAGAGAACGTGTGGCTTCTGGTGAAATTGTGTTTGAGCATGTGCCCTCCATCAAGAACGTTGCAGATATCCTAACTAAGCCTCTTCCTAAAGAATTGTTTTTAAGTCATGTAGCAAGTCTAGGTCTACGCCCGCTACGTTAGGAGTTTATCCTGTCTTGTGTTGGTGTTCTGTCTTGACCATCAACCATGACCGAATGAGGGGGATGTTACACTAATGTGTGCATCGCATCCAGTCATGGTTGATGGCGATTTGCTCACTATGATGGCGCTAGGGCTTTCGCGTCGCACACGAAAGCCCGCCAGTTTGCTCGTGCGGAACTTACGCACTTCGCTGTCTCATCATGATGATTACGGCATCTAGGATTCTGTGCTTTGCTTATATAGCTGTAGCCCTGATGGGCGTCAAGTAAGTCTCCGAAATATCTCAGACACACCGTTCCAAACCTGCTGCGCACCAACCCCAGCAGCCAGCAAGTCAGGTGTACCACAGAGCCCCCCGGCGCTAGGGGTCATCACTCCATTTGCACATTGCCCCTCTACTAAGGGTTGCTGCGCTGGCCGAATCCATTTCATTTCCTGTGACATCTCACAGGTGCTGTGGCCAGATCAAAGTTCACTATTAGGACGTTATTTCGACAAGCAGCAGAGCTCAAACAACACAACAATCCGTTGTCAACATACAAAGTACGTATGTATTTACGGATACATAAAAATCCGTAACTACTACACTGACGCGAACTAGTTACGGATACAAACTTGTATCTGTGACTCTAATGTTTGCATTTGTTGTAATGTGCGGTAGCGATTTGTTGCGAATGTATGGCTATGGTGAGTCAGGTTGGTCCGCTCGCCTCGGGTGAGGGTACAGGTAGCACTGATTCCCAACTAGTTCTTGGAGTTGCCAATGTTCATGTCCATGAGGATGCGGTAGTGTTATGAAACGATAAATCATCATGTCGAATTCATAGGAGAGTGAAACAAAGTTTTGCCTGAGCGACCTCCAGTGATTTGCCGAATGGGGCCTGACCCCCAATTTTGCCCCAAGAAGTCATGCATTTTCGTGCATTGCGACCCTGAAATTTCAGGGTCTGGCAAAACGCTGGCGACGTTGCAAGACATCAAGGCAACCACCGGTACCACGTCACATTTACAGAACCATGTCTCATGAGAGCCTGTGCAATCCGACACAACACTGCATACTGGCCCCTCAAAGCACAAGACAAGACAGCCAGAGATTCTCTAGTTTAGGTTCAAACCCCGGTTTTGTCCCCAAAATTCGTGCACTTTTCGGCATCTGCACCTCCAAATCGCATGGTCTGGCGGAAAACTGCAGACAGCCAGCATATAATGTATAGCAGTGCATGCCCGTTGCAGGACACACCTCCTTATGTTTGTCTTTCTTCTTGTGCTTGTCCTTGTCTTTGTGCTTGCTCTTCTGCTTCCCCTTGGGAGACCCGTCAGCAAGTCCTAAACGCTTGCGCCTTTCTGCTTCCATTGCGTCCTTGTACTCCTCTGCATCACAGGAGTACTTATTATACAGTTTCTCTAGAGATAGTACTTGGAGTCGCCGATGTCCATGTGGATGCGGTAGCGTTCTAGATACTTCATCATAACAGCTCAGTGTTCCACGAAAGCAAGATTTCCAACCAGTCTGCTTACCCACAGATGCACAGAAACCAGGGTGTTTTGACCGATCAATCTTGCACTGTGGAGAAGGACTGACCCGATGCATGTGACTCATGTGGTTCCTGGGGCAGCGGTGATGATGACGATGACTCACGTAACGATGACTCATGTCAGTAAGACTGCACTGCAGGCGAAGGAAACTGGACATCTTTATCCATTGATAAACACGACTTGAACGAAAGGTGCACCCCCGTATTACAAGAGGCCGTTACAATCCAAGTATGCCCAAAGGAGCAATTCCCTGTGGAACAGAGTGCTCCCTAACAAGAAGCGAACCTTGTCATCAGCTACATTTCCATGCCGCCTTGCTCTGTACAGCATGGTGCGCGAGCAAGTAGCCAGACTAGTCACAGTGACTGCAACGACAATGGTGGCAATAGCAGCAAAGCAAAGCAGGAGTTTCGTGTCAGCTAGCAAAGGTTTGACGCACTCTCGGCAGCATCTTGCACAGCAGCAAGTTCGTGTGTCTTGATTTCATCGATGGCTTTCTTAGCCTTCAGCTCTTCCAGTGTCAACCTAGGGCCTTCCTTGAAGACGGCTAACCTCGCTGCGTGCCAGGCAGGTGTGTGGAAAGAAGCGTCAACCCCATCGCCTGCATGGCGTCAAATGCTGAGCAATGCTACGCCAGAACGGGTTTCGACCCCCATATCTGCGATAATTGTCCCGAAAATTTAAGCATTTCCGGGTATCTGGGCCCATTTGGAAAGCATCAAGGGGCAACTGTCGTCAGCCTGCATACCTCCGTTGCAATCCCTTCCCCTCCTTTACGCACCTGTATCTTGTTCGCATTGGTCGTGATACTGGATTGCACCCACTTCTCAACAGGCACACCCTGCCAGTGGCGATAAACCCTGACGAAAGTGGCTGTCACCAAATTTGCGGAGCGGAACGTGCACAATGAATGTGCACTCACAGCTTGGTACGTATCACTACATCGTGGGTATGACCACGGCCATGCGCCTGCGCATAGCGTTCAACAGATAGCCCGGACGGTCTCCAGGTGTGCACAAGTGGCAAGTGAAGAGAGGGTGCCGCAGACAAGCTACAAAACAGAATTCCTTTGCAAATGAAACCTCGCTGAACATACCATCGTCCGCCTGCCTGCCAGGGGGTGGTTCTTCAGGAGCAGATCCTTTGGACGCTTGCGCTTGTTTGAATGCGGCGTTCTTGCCCATCACTATTTGAATGCCACCAAATCAGCTCAACAGTGCATATGAGCACTCATAATTTCGCTTACACACGCAGCGATTTCGCGTTGACACTAAGTAGACAACGCGACTTATGTGCGCCACGCCACAATTGACAACGCAAACCTTTGTATAACGGCTTGTTATATAACATGCAAGACATTTCAAGCCATTCTGTTTGAAACAATGTGATGCAGGTCATGCATTCTCGAACCAATCGCAGGGTACCTTCCGGGTACAATTCGATAATAGCATGCTGCATATGTAACGAACAGAAGGCCACACGGCGGTCGGGTGTGAGCAAAAGGGCGTTCAGTTGCTGGTTGGTCCGCTAGGTGACGAAGCGCACAGCATTTCAAACGCCCCTGCACCCTCATGCAGTCAGAGGACTGGCCTCATCACGAGATAGGTTTACACGGGTGCAGGCCTTCGAAACAAAACAACACAGAAACATCAATCTGGGAACCACAAGTCTTGGTTTCACATGCAAGGGGCCTTCTTCTTCTAAGAATCAGGCAAAGGCCTCAACTTGGCTTGAGCCCAACCTCGCTTCTGTATGGCCCAAGCAATGTCGTCTAGTGAGCTCTTTGGCCTCAATGATCCCATGATCAGCTCCAATTGTTGCTGTAAAACGCGTGCTGCTCTATCATCAGGCCCCTCCCCGTTCGGCTGACAGAACGCCAGCGCAATCATTGACTTCCAAAGACAGCGTACAGAGGGTGTGCCAGGGCAATCTCCCAACGATTATCAGCCCTATCGGACAGAGCACCTCCTGACATACTATCAACGGATAGCGCTGATAATCGCTGTCCACCCCAGAACACCCTCCGTATAAATATGTTGAGGAGTCTATCTGTTCACCCTGCCTTCAGAGCGGCCTCGTCGTCGCTTGAAGTGGCGACCTGTCCCCAGAGAGCCGATGGGCAACCTGGAGATAGAGAAGCGCGCACATTCCCGACATGAATGCGCTCAGGAAGTATGGCACTGCGACCGAGCTGGCATTCATGGTAGCCGCCATCGTCAACGCTGCCGGGCCGATGATACTTGCAGCGTTCATGATAGCAGCGCCCCAGCCGAGGACTTCTCCTTTGATGCCTTGAGAATGAGTCATTTCCAACCTTTCCTGCACACAGCCTGCACGGTCAGTGCTGCCAAAATGGGGTTTGACCCGATTCTGTCCCCAGAATCCATGCAAATATCTAGATATTTCTGGTTACGGGAAGAAGAGAGGCGAGGTCAATGTTAAACGAGACATTGAGAGAATGTTGGAAGAGATATTTACTTCTAGGACTGTTCCAGTACACTACTGCATCCATGTAGGCAGTGCATTTTGGGTGACAACTTTGTACTACAAGGTGCGAGTTATGACCGCATGCAATTCGATTTTGAAGCAAGGCTGATATCTCTTGATTAATACGGGGGTGAACCTAAAGAATGAGCTTCAGCTGCAAAAATCATATGCAACATTAGGCTGATTGTCTATACGCGATGCAAACAGCCTTGACAAGCCATGCCGTGTACTCTAAGCGCTTTGAAACCATGCATAGCATTGCGCCAGCCAGATCTAGATGCCATGGTCATCATCACATAAGCAGCACGACAAATCACAAGCATGCTTGTTGGTTCCTGGGACTGCCTTCCAACCGCAGTGTTTGGCCAAACATCAACGATTGTCGCGTCGCATTGTCAGCAAACATCGGAAACACAGACCAAACTGTCCACTATCGCTCAAGCCAAGTCCATCGGTGTACACAAGCCAAAGGGTCACCATCTTTGCGTTTCATGGCAGTGAAACCCTGAGAGAACGATGCGGGAAGACAAGCTGGCTCAAGTGGAGGCGAACCGTGATTAAAACATGTGGGAGGGGCTGCGAGAGCCCTTGTGCAGACACTACTAGCATCATCAGAGCGCCCACACAGAGGTTCGCAGCGCTGAGCGGAGGGGGCCGCGGAGAAGCCGCAGCTTGGGCCAGGGCCATGGGCATGAGAGACACCAGCAGCGCTCGCAGAACGCAGCTGATGAATCCAGTGTTGAATGCGCCGACCCTTCGCCGGCACTCTTGATAGAGGACCGTCTGCGAGAAGGCCGTGAAGATGGCCATGAGAATGAATACCACCGGCACGTTCGTTGATGCCGACCAACCCAAAGCGATAATCAAGTGCGGCACCCAGATAACCTGCATAGCATAGCATAGCATGATGATGATGTATCCTGCTGTCTTTGTTGCTTGTTGACTATTTCTTGCCATTATCTATGTGATGTATGACATATCTTTCGGCCTAAGCCGTAGCTCTTGCTCTTTCTCTGTGCGATGTAATGATGTATCCTGCTGTCTTTGTTGCTTGTTGACTATCTCCTGCCACTGTCTATGTGATGTAATGATGTATCCTGCTGTTTTGGTTGCTTGTTGACTATTTCTTGCCATTATCTATGTGATGTAGTGATGTACATGATGTCCATTATCTATGTGATGTATGACATATCTTGTGTTGCCTTTTCCTGTTGTCTTCCTGGCTTTGCCCACGGTTGTGTTGTGCGTCCGTTTCAGCAGTGTTGCTTGCAGATCAATGCAGTTTTGCCATTTTAACCAACTCCTTGGGTGCCTCATTTGCATTTTCAAGTCGCATTGCTGACACGGGTAGCCAGGATTCCTCACTTGCGTGGTTTGAGGTTCTGTGACTCAGCGTTAACAGGAACTGTTCTGAGTGCGCAAATTTGATGTAGTTATCTTTGAACTATGATTTTATTAATCTGTCTCTCTATGTGATGTAATGATGATGGTGTATCTCGCCAGGTTCGGCACCCATATGACCTGCATAGCATGATTAGGTGAGAAACGCAGATGAACTGCACGGTAAGATAGAGTTAGACGTCAGGTGAGAAACCCAGATGACCTGCTGGCATTCTCACTGATGGGTAAGGACTGTTCTGCCTGCAGAAGATCACATCCAGTGCTGGCGTACAATAAAAGGATGGACGGCGACTGTTTTTGAGGACGTAGGTCGTCGGTTGGCGGGAACACTGTTTGGTGACGCCAGTCTCAAGATCGTCCATTCACTTACGTGTTGACCAGTTGCTGACCACGCTCAGCGTTTTGCCAGAGTTGCTTTCTGGATCCAGACGCCTGAAAAATGCATGAATATGGGGGACAGAAATGGGGGTCAAACCCATTCTAGCAAAACGCTGACCACGCCTCCGAACAGCTTACTGAACCGCAGCTTTCGTTGGATCGAGCACGCCACACAGCGGAGCTAAGTGGATGCACTCCACAAGCAAAGGCTGTATATTTCGCTCAGCGCTTTAGCTCAGCAAGTCTAATAAACTGAAATCGACTTGCAGGAATGAATTGTCACATTGTGAGCATGACCTTCACGCCACGGTTACATCCTTCATTCCCAATGCGGTCTTGAAGTGGAAGAGCCGAGCACACATGCTCTATCACCCTGAGATACCATGCAACCTTTGAAGATTTCGCCTTCAGCCCTGTCTTTCAAAGCCGACTATGCGCTCAAATGATGCTCCAGATGACGTAACATGGTTACCCAGACCTGGGACCTATGGCACCAGCATGGTGCCAGGCAATGCATCGAGCCGTGGCTGGAGGCATACCATAAGATTCGTGAGTAATGGCAAGTGGACACTATTGTATGACCCATTGAGAGATCTACCAGCTGTACCCTCTCAGTTCTCTTATTCAAAGAACACACACCAAAGATAACCACATACAAACCACTCATCGTCGGCGAACATTTACCGGTCGCAGTGTACAATAGGCTGCGCACCGTGAGGAGTATCATGCTGAAGTGCCCAACAAAAGTGAGCACCAGCATGGCCCGAATGACAGGGTCCTTGGCCGCGCTAGCTATCTGCTCCTCAGTGTCAGCGGTACCTTCGCCTTCGGTGCAGCCCGGCCCGAGCGCATCACCTCGAGCGGTGGTGCCAGCCTGAGGCATCGAAGGCTTTGCTGCAAAGCTCTGGGCAGGATTGGCCTCCAGTATTGATCTGGGAAGGGGTAGCCCATCCACTCCCACGTCAAGGAACGTCCTCTTTGCTGCTTCGTTGCCCGAGTCTCTCGTTGTCGGCATGGCGCTTGCGTTGGACTCCTTCAACGGGATGACAAAGCAGAGGGCTGCACAGGAAAGGGCAGCCGCTGCTCTGAAAGGAGCCTGCATGGAGAACAGACAGAGGGACCTGAATGGGCAGTGAGCTTCGCCAGATTGAGTTTCGGCCCGCCCGTTACGTCCGAAATTTCATGGCTTTCAGGCATCTGGACCCGCAAAGCACACCGTCTGGCAAAGCGCTGTAATGGGCGGGACAGTACATGGCCATTCTTGAAACGAAATACGATAATCATACACAATTACCAATGTCCCTGTGGATGCGGTGGTGTTGTAACATCACATAGCATCATCAACACACATGACCCTGAAAGGAGCATGGACGAAAGACGAGAAACCTGAAATGGCCGTAATAGAGACGGAAGCAACAAAGACGGGTGAATGGTATTGCAAGTTGGTTGATCGCGCTGGCTGAACTGTAACGCTTCAACACACTGGTACTGCCCACAGACAAGCTCAGACTGAGCGGGATGTTGTGGACATGCAGCTGGGTGCGATATTGACTTGTCTGCTGAACCGTCCCCAAGCAAAGGACCACCCATGCAGCCGGGGCATGTCATGCAATGGGGAGCAAAACAATTGCTGCGGCAAGGGCAAACGATTCATGGACATCGGTGCAAAACATGGCGCAAATGGAGTGCAGCTTGACCCGTCAACCGACTGTCTGGATGAGCTAGATAAGCATCAAGGGGAGAACAACTAGCGAGAGATTGGAGCGCCCACCAGAGGAGAGAGATTGTGCAGTGCTCCGCCAATAGCAGGGCCCACGATGAATGCAAACGCAGGCATCGATCCCGCCAGTGCCATGTTCTTCGATCGTTCCTCACCTTGCCATATATCTGCCACAAACGCCAATGCTGTGGGAATGCTGGCTGCAAACAGACCAGTGAGCGCCCTGCACATCAGACCCATTGGTGAGCGACTGCGTCTCGTCCTGGGAAGAAGTGTTCCGTCTAGAAATCCGAGTATTTTGGATGTATTGACTCATGAACAACTCATCGTGACTCAGTGTTGGCGACCATCAAACAAACAGAAACTTCTTGTAAAATCTCTTCCCTAATTGGTGTCGACAGAGATGCAACAATCCGTAAGAGCAGCTTTCACAAACCTGGTACACATTATGCAGGGCTGGTGGGGGTAGCACACATCCTAGCATGCACTAAGAGCCTACTTGGGTGCCAATGAGTACATGGGTGTGGTGGCGCTTTGAGTGTCACATCAGCAGTGGCGAATGCAAATGCTGCTGATGTATCTTTTGACGACATTCCGGCTTTGGTCATTCGTGTCTCCAATTCCTACAAGGACTTGCATCAACAGGTCGAAGTGCAATGAGCGCATAGCCTATGCCATGGTTATCATCATCAGTGCGGTACCGAATGGTCATTCCATGCACAGATAGGGCTGTCCAAATGCGTGATTGGCGGCCCATTTGTTGGATCAGCACAATCGTACCAGACGTGCGCGTTTGTACGACCTTACTGAGGTTGTACCTCAATCTGTTGACATCAGCTGTGGCGCATCAATCGTTCAATGCACAGTGGTGTTGAGGGTCCAATACTCTGTGTCTTGTTGTTGTTGCAGTGCAGGCAGACTTGTGCTATGAATCGTCTCAACTCACTGCAGCAGCTACTGATGCGCTGATGCTTAGATGTACTATTGCTACTGGGAATTCCAAGTATGATGAAATGAGTGCTGTGTCTGCGAGTGATATAGATCATCAAGGACCATGAAGGAGAAGGCACCACGCAGAATGAGTCAATGAACAGGAGGTTTACCGGAAGGCAATGAAGGAGGGTAGATTCCATGCGAAACTGCACAGCATGTGGCAAAGTGCACTGCCTGCCAAGCAAGTGAGCAGCACGGGCTTGCGGCCGACGTGGTCAGAGAGCTTGCCTAGGACTATGTTTCCGACAAACCTGCGTACACCCATGGCCCATCACTGAACGATCACTGCCATGACATTGCCAATGCTAGCTGAATGCCTCCAGACCCTCCTGTCGAGCGAGCCTGCTTCACCAAAGCTCCTTACACCAATACATCAATACATGCAAAAAGTCAAACGTCATTTGCGGCGAAACGAGCTCATCAGCATCTCCAATGCGCGGCCGATTGTGCTACATTTGGCAAGGATCTGGTAGAATTTCATGGGCGCAACATATGTGCTTGATCTGACTAACCTGCGTGAATGTTATTTTTCCAGAAGTAAGAAACATACAACCCGGTCGCAAACGAGGAGTAAAGCAGGCCAATACTGCTTTGGTCCGCCTTGAATGAGACCGCGCAGCTCACCATCACGGCGGACAGCATCGAGCTGCCAAGCCCGTTGACGAACAATGTCGTCAGGATGGATGCCGTTGCCAGGCCTTCTCCATGCGGCGTGACTGTATCTTCCGCTTGCATATGCCCCACTGGTTGCTCCGCTGCCGCAACGTGCAACATTCTATACCTGTGCCAGCGGATGTTGGCAAGCTTGAGCGTCCACGCGACATGCTGGGTGCGCTTGACTGCCTTGACTGGGCACCATGCGTCCACAAAAGCGATTCCCATCTTGCCACGTTGCACGCAGATCACCTGCAGTACGCCGCGCTGCTTGCGCACGTATTAAAGGCCATGCTCTCAGCACGACCTTACCAGGAAATGCGTGCACGCTGTTGAAAGTCATTGCAGGGCGTTGCTGTCCACACCTCGTGCGATGATGTCTCTCGAGATAGGATGCGATATCAACGCGCATTTTGCATGCGTTCACAACGGTTTCAGAGGTATTGTGGTTGGTGCACATCCTCTTCTGTACTGTGGGGACTGGGTCTATTGTTCCTGGCACCACCTGAGGAAAGGAGTCATGCCTCTTGATCACTTGGTGGGCTGCAGCATTCTCAGCACAAGGACTGCTGGATTGCACCTGGGCATCATATTGTTGGAACTGCCAACAAATTCTTCAGCGGCATTCCCGCCACCGTTCTAGGGTCCACCTGCAGAACGTCCTGCATATATGGGATGGGGCTCCGCAGGTGGCTCATGTGCCTCGAAAGCTGGCCGAACAAGCACCGTCCCCGGGGAGGAAGTCCGGTTTTCTCGACAATGGGTGCGTGCATACAATGTAATCTTTTGTGCCAAGAAGCGCTAATAGAATCAAGTGTGGAGTGGCGAAGTTCGTCGATAGCCAAGACACTAGACGTAGGTATCGCCTTTGCGGAACGTTAGTGGCATGTCAGACCTGTCCAACTTCAACATCGGAACCATAGCAGACCATAGAACGACCGTGCACAAATTCGGCTTCTCCTCGGTCTGAGGAATGAAATTTAAGCGACATTCATGCCGTTCGTCGAATCCTTGACACGGGCTGACGTACATGGATACCCCAGTCGGTGGACATAATGTCGTAGCCTTTCAGTGAAGTCTCATGCCGCATCGCGTGTTAAAAACCCGCTTTCTTGCATTTTTTCTGCCAGTACATCAAAATTCTGGAGAGCTTCTCGATTGCGCTTTGGTTGTATGCCAGTGTGACGAGATATGAGGAATCCACAATGAACTTGTACTACTCGGTTCGTCCAGTGATCATTCATGACATCATGACACAGTATGCCCCTTCTCAAATGTGCCAAACTGTCCTCAACATGTTTCCGGAACAGCACCCCACGGCAGAACCGTTGCCTGTGGAGGCAGGTATGTGACAAATGTCGTGTTGCACATGCATGTGCATGCAGCTGGCACGGGCCCGACATAGAAGGCCAAGCTGACAAGCTGATATCATTCAGATCATGGAGCTTATGGCTGCAGGTCCAAATAGTTTACTTGTCTTGGTGGGACGTACGTGAATTCGATTCTCACGAGCAATCAATGCTTTCAGATCAGATTGCAACGCTCAGCGTCCATCGTCTTTGCTCAACTGCAACTATTAGTCCTCGAAAGTGATGTCGCTTTGGAAAGCTAATGTAGTCGCACTGGCGTCTCTACTTACTGGCGCTGCAGTTGTGCACAACATCTTCAAGCCGGATCTGGTACGCTTCTGTCGACGCATCGTGAAGAAATGATCTGAAACTTGACGAGGCACATTGCAGCGCATTCCGGCGTGGCGAGCATGTTGTTGCTTCCGTTAAGCTGCCTTGACAACGCCCTCGTATGGCGTGAAGAAATGACGACAAAATGATGATGTCAGAATTTCGTCGTCGTCATTGCGATGGCAGCGAGTTGTACATGATTACTCTGTGCCATCTGTGGACAAGGCAAGTGCAGGTGCCAGCCTTACTCCTGGCGGGTTCCTTGCAGTATGCACTATATCCGTGTCAGGACCGACACAACCGTACAGTTAATACGCCAAGGAAGAGGACGAAAACGCGATGTTTGCTTTCCGCAATAGTGATAGGTTCAGACCAAGTGAAGGTTTCAATCGCTTGGCAAGGTCCCGTTCATGCCGCATTGCCTGATTGTAAGAGCGCATCTGTGATGCGTGATTACATCATTTCAACGATTGTTTGCAGACGATACCTCTGGAACGGTATGACGTTCCGACGCACGCTGCGTCGGACAAAGCAGCGGTGAGGACCTGAACACAGGGTTTTGCTCTGTTGTGAGGGACACGTGCTTCTTTGCGACAAAGGATTGGTGCTGTGCACCTGATAAAGCCATGCAACTACCGAAGGCTGGCAGGTGCGTCGGGTGGATGCAGCGCCATGTGAAGTCTGGCCCGCGAACAACAAAGCCTAAATCTTCCAAGAAGCGCAGCTCTCCATGCGTCACGCGGCTGAACAACGTGCGCTCAGGCAGCCAACTCAAGCGTGTTCTTTTGGACCACCCTGTTGTTACACCCGATGACCTGTGTGAGGCTCTGCAGAAGGCTGCCAGCATGTTCAACTGCAATCTCCTCTCACAGGATACTCTCGTGGTCCTGCTTCCACACCTTACGTCCGCCACCCAAGACCTGCTTCCTCGAATGAAATCCAGTCAGTTGGTTGGCATGCTCGCGTGCTTCGCAAAACTGCTCATTGCGCCTGACGCAGAATTATGGGCAGCTGTTTGTGCAAGGCTGCTGCCTTGCGCAGCTGGTTGCCCTCGACCTTATGCTGGGAATAACGACCATCTTACAGAAGGAGACGAAAACCAGCCGGCTGCGGTGCTGGCAACAAACGAGCTGTTGCGTGGCAGACCTCAGGGGCCACTACAGGATGAAGATGACGGTGATCAGCTGCACAAAGAACGGACTATGGCAGAAGGTTCGCATGGACTCACAGCAGCACAGGAGGGAACCACGCACATGTGTGAAGAAACGAGTGCGTTTGATTCGAGCAGATGCACAAATGCACAAGGGAAAGGGGGGGGAGAGGAATCCTGGGGGACCCCAACAAGCACCTCACTCGAAAACACGCATTTGCAACCTAACCAGCTGCGCTCGCTGCTCTATTCGAGCTGGGTATTTGCAGCCATGCAAGAGCGGGGGGAAGCGCATTGTTGGCAGGTGGTCCGAGCCCCCAATGCGTTCTTACACCTCATGCCTCATGATTACGAGGTGCGCCATCTTTGCCTTCAACGCGCAGCTCAACTTTGATGATGATGATGTTACGACAGGCTTGCTTGTTCTGACCCGCTGACGTTCAATGCGTTGTATCACTTCAAATGTGCTGTCTTTGTGGCTTGTTGACTATTTCCTGCCATCATTTATGTGATGTAATGATGTTGTTACGACGCTAACGCATCCATGCGGAAATCTTGGGCTGGGGAAGCTTTCATGATGTCCGTGTGCATACGGTGGTATGACAGAACAATTGACACTGGTGAAGTTGAGCACTTCAGTTCGCCATCGTCGCCTTGCTTGAATTTGCCTTACGTTCGCCTTCACTGTCGCCATCCTGTAATTCGATATCATTGCCTTAGAAGTGCTTCTCAACTTTGCAACGAAATCTCATCCGCAAGGTCACATGGCGGCAGCGCAGCCAGACCGGGCTTGCATGAGGGCTGGGGCTCATTTCTTGCACGTGATAAGAACAAATTCGGCAGAGGCACGTGACCAGTGTTTCGGCGGACTATCACTTTTCAGGTCCAGATGCTCGAAAATGCATGAATGTTCGGGACGGACATGGGGGTCGAAATCCATTCTGGCGAAGCACTGCATGTGACTAGCGCACGACACGATAAAGACTTGTCTCCTGCACCCAGACAAATTCCACAATCTCAAATCAGGGGGAATTCACAAGGACTCCAGGAGAGTTCATGGGCCTTGACAAGTTCGGGTCGATGGACAGATTGGATCCTCATTACTAAATGATCCTCATTTAGTAATGGTTGGGCGGTTGCGTTGTGGATGGTTGTGCTTCTTTGGTACTGCCTTGTCGCTTGAGATTGATTGTGCCTATCTGTCGATTGCTCAGATCACGACATCCAAGCACTTGCAAGTTTTACTTCAGTCGAGTCAGTCAGTATACATCTTGACTCAGTTACGCAAGTCTAGCGCATGATGGCCTCACGATAACTTCTCAACCAGTGTGTGGTATTGCAGTTGCACTCAGACAGGATGTCTCAGGATTTGAAGGGTCAATCTGTCCCCAAGGCATCTCAATATTGTCTATCTCACGACCTGATGTCACTGGCGACAATGGCATGGCAAGCAAACAACCGCGGTGCACTTGCCACGACAGCTTTGCCAGCATCGTCGGCCCAGATAGGCGTGGATACTGTGACGTCATGTGTCAGCTCTGACAAGGCCAGTGGGCAGCCTAGTAGCGCAACCTCCACACCTAAAGGACATCTTGGAAGCAAGGCAGAGCGGTTCTCATCATTGCAACAAGACGTGTTCAGCTTGCTGCGGAGCATGCTTGACCCTTCTGTGTCTTTGGTACAAGAGGCGACGCTGGTGCAAATGCGCTCCACGCGCTCACAGCCCTTGAGTGATGGCGCTCAGGACATAGGGCTGAGTCGCCTCATAGCTGTTGACATTGCAATGGAGGGCGCAATGCTTGAGGGCAGGCCCATTGCGATCGAGGTCCAGGGCAAACGGCATTTTAGCGGTTCAGGATTTGAACTGTGGAGCTCTGTTGTGGCTCGTCTCTTGCGATGTTGCGCCGGGTGGCACCTTGTCACTGTGTCATGGATGGACTGGCATCGTTGCAATGGTGATAGGCATGCGCAACAGCGTCTACTGAAGGCCTTGTTGTGCATTACATTGCCAGAGGGTATCCTCTTGTAATTGCTTCTCATTCCAGCTTGCAGTGCAGTTCAGGTATTTTCAACACGATGCAGGATGCAATCTTGCAATTCCCGTAATCTGGTGTTCTTGCGCAATGAGAAGTCAGTTACACACTGACTCGTGTAAGGGTTGAGAAAGGCGAAGTGTTGATCTGACAAACACGCTCGCCATGGCAGCAGACGATACGATTGTTGTTTTGGTCTTTGTCACTGTGTGTTCAACTTACCATTTATGCACATTCTTCGTAGCATTTGACCAATGGAACACGAGGCAGCCATGACTGGTACGAGAAAATGCCTTACATCAACGCTCGCTCCTTGTCCGGATGCTTCATGCATGGCACTCATCAATCGAACGTGAGAACGTCTCCAAGGCATGGTTGCATTGCACCAGCCTTTGTGAAGCAGAGTGTAAGCAATGTAAGCATGTAGCAGTGCATCTGCTGGTCGATGCGGCGTCCGGCAATCGGCAGGGCGCAGTGATGTAATGTGAGGTTCTGAGAAGGGAAAGTGCACAAAGGGCACAGCCACATTTCCCATGCACTGCAAAATATCTGTTCAAGGGTGCGCGTACCGGTGGTGTGTTCGATTCAGGCCAAAGTGCAACAAGAAACACAAAATCACCGCCCTAGCCAGGCCCCCTCTTCAGCATGTGCTGGAAGTTGAAGGCACATGACGAGATTATGAGCTTCTTGCTGGTCACTTCGCTTCTTTTAGATTAATCACTTACCTCGATGTTCGAGGCTTGCCCAACAGGTAAGTGATTACTCAGCGAACGCATGGCCGGTGAAGGTGTGGTCAGGGTTATCCCGAATCGAGTCATCAGGGTGGCGAGCACCGCAACTAACACCGAGATAAGCACCATCCTTGCCATTGGACGATTGCCAACATGAAGCATCCTTCGCACCGTGGTCACAAATATGAAATCGTGCTCAGCATGCTGGGTGGGCACAAGTGCACTCGGCGCTTGCACAGAGTCAAACCCTCAATAAAGCGCATATACTTTGAATGGTCGCCTTGCAAGTTTGGGTGAACAAGTGCCGTTTCTTGTTGAGCTTCGCGCCCACATCATCAGTTCCGTAAGCCAAGAACGAGCTACACACCAATCAAGCTGGCAACGCTGCTCGATAAGGTGCATTCACACTTTCTGGTTGCTGAATGCGGAGAGCGGTCTCATGTACGGAAGGGAACGAACTGTGCTGGCTGTATCCGTGGTCACAGAACATGTATTGCAGGTGTCCACAGCCAGGGTGTAATGTATCTGGCAAGAACCCACGTCGATGTGTTACAGTACGTGGCTGGTATTCTGGTTGATATGACACGATCATGATCCACGCATCAAACAGGAGGCTCAACCTTGATGTTCGTGTCCAGCACATCACCTTGTTCAGCAAATGGCTACATCGTTTTCTACTGCGCAACAGCGAAGACCACTCAGCAACACCACGTCCTGAGGATTACATTGCCTATTCTATCCTTGGCCCAATGCACCAGGCATTATGCAACAGCAATCTATCGCCCTGGTTGCTATCTGACTGATGAGATAGGTCAAGAGCGCACCTGGCCACAATGAAACTTGGGCCTTGCCATGTCTGCCCGCACAAGTACAAATAATCGGCACGTGGGAATGCTGTCCTGAATTTATGTTAACTGTCCGGTCGTGGTTTGCTTGTAAGCATGTCTCTCTCGTTGTCAGGTCCAAGAGTTCTACTTGCACAGTAGTCCAATCACTCTTTCCGACGCTGTGCTGGCATGGAGGTGGCAAAATTATGCATTTGATTGTTTGTAGTCTACCAGTAATCATGTGTAAATTATCATTGTGATGTATCCTGATTTGGGTAGGGGTTACTAGCGCCTCTCCAGACTGGGGGTGCACCAGCGTTGGTTTGCCCAACTCGACAAATGACGGAAGATCGTCCCAAAAAGGAAGCCAGAAGACCCCAAAAGCAGGGAAGGAACCTGGAATGGACATTGGAGGAAGATAACCAGCTGCGGGAGCTGGTTGCAAAACACGGTACGTCGCCGCATGCATGGTTGTCACCGCCGTGTCATGCTGCCCAATTGCAACTATCAAGCCTCTGCATCCTATACAGGTCCCAAGGCATGGAGCGTGATAGCAGATTCCATAGAGGATAAGGGAAGAAAACAGTGCCGTCGAAGATGGACCAATGTCTTGAACATCGCCGTAAAGAAAGGGCGTGGACAGCGGAAGAGGATTTCCTATTACTTTCGGGGCACACCAGGTGAGTGCGCAGGTCGAGTCGAGCAAGGAGAACCAGGAGCCGACGATAAATGCTATGCACTCGATAGCTTGCATAATTTAGGGATCCTTTGATGCATGGGTCTGCCGGTCGGCATTTTCTTCTCAGGTTCGATGGAACTTTGGTGCATGAGTTGGAACGTGCACCTCATCCGCAGCCCAGAGGACGTGGAAACGATGAGAACTATCGAGATGTTGCACAACATAGGCACTGTTAACTCTTTGAATGTCCTTGCAAATGATTGGAATGCTTTGCAAGTTGCTTCTGACGTCGAGCTGCATGGTGTACTGTGTCAAACTGAACAACAACAACGCGAGCAAGTTTACATCAACAAACGAAACCTCGAGCGATTGAAAAACCCAAGATTTTGGTATTCAAAAATGAGACAGCCACATATGCGGTTCCAGAACCGAAGGCAGGTTCTGTATGCTCAGCTGCGTGCCTGCACGGGCGACGGTAGCATCGCAGGTGTCTCCAGTAATGCATTGTGCCACTCATGACATATTTTATGTACCTGGCATAATCGTTTCGGGCATGCCTGGTGATGCTAGCCATGCTGCAATGCGATACAAGAAACCCCATGCTTGGTATATGAGTTGTGCTCTGCCTGTCACAAGCATCGTCCCATCCAAAGTGCCTGGCATACCGCCATCTGCATGCTGATGAGGTGCATCTGGAGCAGGCATGGGAACAAGTGGACGGAGATTGCTGCAAAGATTGCTGGCCGTACAGACAACGCTGTAAAGAACCGCTACGCAGCATTGAGCAAAAAGGCCGGAGGACCAGAGCAATTGGCTGAGCAGTTCGCATCAGCTGGGCCCTCATGTCTTCCAGAAGTCTATTCAGCACGTAGTTGTGGCCGGAGGCGAAATGAGAATGTTGATGAATCACCGCAGTCCAAGAAGACATGCACATACGCTCTGTTTCTAGGTAAGGATGCTGTTGCTGACGAACACCGACGTTGTCAACGTGCTTAAACACCATTGGCCCATCGTCCTTAATGGACTTCAGCAACAACAATTCCAACCTGGGACCTTCTCTTGCAGTTCAATAGCATGGTCCTTTGCAGGCCTTGAGTTAGGTCCTGGGCAAGTGTTTGCTGTACCTCAACTGTTCTCAGATAGGCACAGCACCACAGCAACTACAACATGAGCAAGACCAGCCTCGCATTCAAAAGTACCGGCAGAACGGTGAGCGGTTTGGACAGTCAGGCCCGTCCTTAAAGTGCGCTGCAGCTCACACTAGCCATTCACTCCAGCCGTGCCATAGATTAAGACCACATGGATGCCATCATTACATCACATGAATAATGGCAGGAAATAGTAAGCAAGCAACAAAGACAGCACATTCGAAGTGATGCCATCATCATTATAGCACCCATTAGCACACATATCTTTCGGGTGCGCGTGCCTCGGGTGACGGTAATGGTAGCACTAATTTCCAGGTCGTTATTGGAGTTGCCAATGTCCATGTGGATGCGATAGTGCTGTAAAAAGATACATCATCATGACATCTCATACATGATGGCAGGAAAACTTCATCCATCAACCAAGTCATCACACTCGAAATAATGAAGATCATTGAACGACAGCGGTCGGGACAGGTAAGATACATCATTAAATCACATACATTATGGCAGAAAAGGGTCAACAAGCAAGCAAGACAGCACATTCGAAGTGATACAGCTCATTGAACGTCATGACGTCACATAGACACCGGCAGGAGACAGCGATACATCATCATTACATCACATATACAATGGCAGGCAATACACAACAAGAAACAACGACAGCACATTCGAAGTGATACAGCTCATTGAACGTCAGCGGTCGGAGCAAGCAAAGCTTGCTCCGCCCTGTCATAAACATACATCATCATCAGCAGCAGCATCATCTTGGCATGTGTGCAGCTTCTGGTGAGGAGAATACCGCAAGAGCGGCCTCTCCTGACTACGCTGATTCACAGCTTCCTCCAGTGAAGCCGTTGGACCTAGGTCGGGATGTCCCACAGCTCTGGGAGCCTGCCACCTCCCGGGTCGCCTCGTCCCAGCGTCCCCGCCAGAGCTGGGCGAGCCCCCTCCCAATGCTTCATATCGAGGATCCCGCTGGGGAGCCCCCAAAGCGTGGACAGCGCACGCCACGTCACCTCACCTCTCCTAGCTTCGCGACCCCCGACTTCTACGACAACTCCCACACACCCAACTCTCTCCACATGCTGCTCACAGTCGCCGCAGGCCTCTCCGAGGAGATGGAGGACAATCCAAGTTGCGACGAGCCCAAAGCCCGCTCAGACGAGCCCAAGGCCAAGCTCGCAAACAGCCTGGCTGACAGGTTCAACGAAATGCAGATCCGCATGCCGGGTGACATCACCTCACAGCAACGCAAGCACCTGGAGCGCTGCAACTCGCTCGGCCTTCCGATGACGTTTGTCTGGGACAGCGATGGTGTTGATGGGGGTGAAGGGCTTCCCAGGGCTGCGGGTAGTCCTGGCAACTTCCAGATCGCAGCTTCGTGGGATCGCGACTTGCTCACGCTGTCGTTTGAAAAGCCGGAGAGCGAGGTGCGTGGTAGCGCCACCTCTGTTCCCTGACTTGATGATGATGTATCTTTCCTTCAAGCGCGCTTGCGTAGTTCTTCCCAGTGCATGAAATAAAATAAATAAATCAATCGGGGATCACGCCATGCCCCCGGCGCCGCAAGACGCGATGACGGAAACGTGCCCATGGGGCTACGGTCTCATGCCCAGGCTGAACCTGGGGCACAGGCGGCATGAATGGTCGTCTCTCCTCTCTCCGCGATGATATGATGTATCTTTCCTGCCATTATCTGATGATGATGTATGCATTTTTTTACAACACTACCGCATCCACGTAGATAGACATTGGCTTAATCATAAGATGCAATCAGGTATCTTTCCAATCTGTGTCTGTATTGGATGTAAGTTCAATCTTCTGGTCGTAATGCATTGCATACCTTGTTGTACACAATGGATGGAGAGGGCATCTCGCTGCTTCATCAAGGTTTGACTACAGCTGCATTCCTCTGTAGTCAATCCTTTCTGCATGCGGGCCCTGTTCAAACTTCCAGCATGACGAACTATGATGACTGAACCATCGTCTACGTGTTCGGTAGATCAATTTGGGATGACAGCTTTGCTCTATGAGTTCAACGCTGCAATGCCATATCATTCATGAGCTGCCTGCATGCCAAGACAATTTCCCTGCATGCGCACGTTTCACCCCACCTGTCTTGCGGGAGCGACATTCCTATTCAAATTCCGGGATCACCGGTCCCCCACACCCCAAATTTCGGGGGCGCCATAGAACGGGTCCAACTAACGTTGTCATGTTAGTTTTGTCAAGTGCCGTTGTTGCATCTCAAAAACATGGTTTGAATTTGTGCACAGCGTACGCCAGACTCCAAGCACCCCAACTTCTCCCAGTACCCTCAAACACCACCCTCTTGACGCCCTTGGCAACTCTACGCAAGCTGGGATCTAGACGCCATGGAATCTGCAACAAAACCCTGCAGAAACGACATCACAATATCGAGAGTGGACTCTGCCGGTAGCAGACACGTGCAGGACGCACCTCTATCACCAAGAGGCATCCCAATAAGACTCCTGAACAGACATCGGTGCTATGTGCGCAAGATTGTCTGAGTCATCTGATGCAGCCAGCGTTGTGTGTAGTGTACAAGACGGTGACTCTGCAAGTGCGATGAATTGCAGAGATTATAGAGGGGCATTTGCCGACATGCACCCTGCCAATTTGTGCCTTGCAGCTAGAGTGACAGGGTCCTGATTGATGCCAGGCTCGTAGCACGACTGTTGTTGGCTCAAGACACGAGCCACATGCTCCACTAATTGACATCATTCTCTGTGATGCTGTTTGCACTGATCACCTGAATATGTTTGTCCAATCCGAAGTCGATCCGTGTTTGGTATGTGTTACCAGGTATATGGAACGCACCAACAGTAAACCATGGCTGGTGACATAAATGATGTCACAATCTCAGTGACCTGCAAATGATGGGCGAAATGAAATGTGCGGAGATCCATACGGACAGCAGCAGGTCAAACGGTTGGTGCCAATCGTCCCTGTCACCTTCAGACAGTATGTTACTTAGCCAGAACCCCATGCAGAAACAACCAGAGTTCTTCCATGTGGAGGTCAGGCCATTGCTGCGTTGTCTTAGACAACATAACTGCATAGCATGCTGGGCAAGTCACCATATCTCAACAGAGGTGACCGACATGATGCATATTATGCAGTTAAACGTCACTTTACAAAAGAGCAACATGACCAGTGACATGGTTCCGCTCACACACCGCACATTGGGTTGTTGGCCAGTCTGGGCCCATGCTTGGTCACATTGAAGGTGGATGTCTCCAAGGGGCCTTCAACCCCCCGCCCCTGAAATCCCCAACGCGTCTATAACAATTAACAACGAAATGACATGAATGTCAAATCTCTGAGTGTGATTTGACGTTCATCCTGAGTTTGGAAAGAGCGTTAACGCAATGAGCGGGTTTGGGTGCAATCTGTGGAGCTCCAGAAAAAACGTCAGCACTGTAGCATATATTCTTGCACATATTGCTGTGCTCCATATATTGAGCACAGCAAAGCAAATTGTCGACATGCAAACAGCCCAGCTGGCAGCCGGTGCAACGCTGGTAGCGCTCAGCAGCCGGCGATGCATTCTTAGGCTACATTTTGGTCAGCATCCTTCACCAAGCCGAGTGCATGTTCCTCACGCTAAAAAAAGAGAACCGCAAGAAGAAGATCTGACAGGTCAGGCTATGGTAAGGCTGATCCGGGTAGCTTGCCTGTACCGTAACAATACCAACAAACGGGCAAACTTTCCGGGAGCGTGACATGCATGTCACGCTCGTTACGCGGCGGCGAGGCGAGCTCCGTGACAACATGACAATGCGCACCGCGAAGCAGCGGCGAACGATTTACAGGGTGTGACGGCGTCACCATCGCCGCGAAGCCGACAACGTTTCAGCTCCGGAAAACGGCAAACACTTTCATAAATTTGGATGAACATGGCATTAGCACTAGTATCTAGATATATGTGGGGAGAAAGAAGTGCAGAAAGGAAATGACGAGGAGGTTCTTGTTCCTTTTCCAGGTTGTATTCGTGGACCACGCTCTCTGCCAATCCATGACGAGGCACCTCTCGTAGGGCAAAGGGTTCGGCTTTCAATGGATATCAGCTGAATGTACTTGAGCGTTAAAGCATTCTCCCAGCAATCTTGCTACCCCATTTTGCGAGGCTGGCCTGCTATTTCATCTTGTTTGGCACAACCACGTTACCTCGCAATCTCGTCAATACGGATGCGTTTGACCACTAGACACTCCTTTCACCGTCCAGGACAGTTCCATCCTTGCTGCTGGCCATGCAAGAGGTGCGGCCTGCTGCTTATCTTGCCAGTTCCCTGCTAAATGGCTGATGGCATGTGACAAAGTGGAATGTTTGGTCGTATTCGCCATATGGGCAGGATGGCAACAATTGGGGCTGATTGTCCTCGCCATTGCAGTAGCTTCATCAGGAATGCCTGCGGGATGCCCGTTCAACAGGTGTCAGGGTTGTCGCCAACCAAGACAAGATTCGTGCAAGCACAGAGTGCCGTTGTTGCAAGCATCCTCCCGGACACGAAGGCTAGTTACGCCTAATGCACCATGGAAATGCTTGGCGCTTTGACATTGCACAACATGCAGGCCTGTGGTGGAGGTCGGAGCGGTGTGGGGCCTTGGGAAGGATCATGTGAGGTAAAAGCAAGAACAAGAAGAAGAAAAAGAGAGCGGATGGGTAGACACCTTGAAGCAAGCCTCCGCTGTTGCAGTCTTGGTCTCCAGCTTCGTGGGCGTCGGAAGCGCTGGATATCAAGTTCTACAAAGCCAAATCAGGCTGGAAGATAATGTGACGAGGTTGCGAGGCGATATCAGCAACTGCCGAACCGACATCAGCAACTTGTGAGGCGAGATCAACATCTTGCGGCCAAGGATTCCAAAGAGTTGCGAGGCGAAATAAGCAATCTGCGCGTAGACTTGGGTTCAAGTTAAGCTCGACCTCTAGGTCCCCACTGGAGGGAAAACTTAGTTTTGCTGAGTATCTGAGGACTGCCGCTTTATGCATGAGAGGCAAAGACGTACCTTGTTCTTGTGCACTGTGGGGGAAGGGGATGTAGCCTTGGGAACGCTATGCTGTTCAACTCTTGCTCGTATTCTTCCAGTGGCAGGTCATTGGTGGAAATATGCAGGTGAATGCATTGTTGTGGCCACCCACCGCCAAGTTGACCTAGGAGAACTTGGTTATCATTCATTGCAACCATAAACCATAATTTTATACCTTTTATACAAGATGGTCTTGTCTCAAATAAACAAACAAGTAAATCTAGTGCGTCTTCTTTCAAATAAATACATAATCATGGTACGTCTTGTTTTACATTCAGTGGGCATCAATTGTTGTGCTTGCGTTCCAACCCAGAATTGCCAGAATATGGGGACGGCTGTTTCAAAGAACACAGGCTGGAATCATGTATCCGTGCGATGTCCAGGTGTGAGTGCTTATTTGGCGTAGTTTCGAACCAGTGCATGTTTGTTACATGTTCTTATGCGCTCGAGTTGCGGTAGTGCATGCATGCAACTGTGCTCGCTCTATCCACCATTCATGAGGATGTTGGGAACCTAATGTCATCATTTTGTACGCTTGTTGTGCGAAGCCCTGTTTAATACAAACTCGGCCCTGAAGCAGCCCTTCCCATGAATACGCACGTGCGGCGTGCACACGAGAGTTTGGCAGGACCTTGTGCACACCGTGCGTGTAAAACATTTAATGTGTCTTCACTGGTGTCAGTTTCCAGGCGTTGAATGGTGATCAACAGCGCTCACACTTAAAAAATTTCGTCCCTGTGGCTGCACAAGTGCTGTCAGACACGGCATACCGGTAATGGTGGTAGTGGCATTACATGGTAGCACTGACTCCCAAACAGTACTTGAAGTTGCCAATGTCCACGTGGATGCGGAAGTGTTGAAAAATATACATCATCATAAACATGCATCATAAACATGCAACTCCCTGTCATCAAGCAACCAAGAAGACGGGGACGACAGAGCGATGCTGCCATCGCTACGTTGGCAACAGTGCCCTTGGGCTTGTTTTCGGCAAGAGTCATGGAGCAATGATGAGCTTCGCTAAAAACAGGAACGGTGACAGCATCACCAAGGTAGCGATGGCTGTGATTGCTTTACTTGCACCTGATGCCTCTGCCTTGTCTTCTTCTGAAGGAGTGTACACGGTATCCCATCCCCACTTGCCATTCAACTGCGTGAAAAAGGGGTCCAATTCCTCCTTCTTCACCGCGTAAGATATCTTGTCAGCTTTCAGAAAGTCCCCAGCCTTGAACCCAAATGACATCGTCCGCGCCTGCAGGGGACACAACAGGATCAAAGGAGGCCAATTCTGACACTGTACTGCTGCACTCGTCCACGGGCATCATTTTCCAGCAAATGTATCTGAAGTATATTTCTCCAGTGAAAGGGCTACTCTGCAGGGCATTGCAATCCATGCTATACCACGTGCTGCATCAGCAGATTTGGAGCAGAAACATGAGGAATATGTGTGCTCCGCGACACACTTGCGAAGCACACTTGTTCACAGATGGGCAGGTTGAAGTGTAGATCGGATGAGCCTACTCCCCGAAAAGACATCGCGGGCGTGAGCTGGCATATGCTGGTACTAGATCACAACATAGCCCAAGGATGATACACTGCAGCCACCAAAGCTAGACAAGACCAGCCAGACCCACAGAACCTTCATGCCAGTGTCACAGCACCGTCAGCGTCCAAGAACGCCTCACAACAGAACAAGCGAGATGCTTCACGCGCATCCTCAGAAGGCAGGTCAGCTGATAGCATCACATCCTTCGTTGCATGCATTTCATAGTTATCGCCTTAAGTGCATCGTTTCGAATTCGAAGCACGAGAATCCCGGTAGTGAGATGTCGGTGCGGTGTAGGCGCGCACCGTTTTTGAAATGTACGAGGATCGGTGGCCTTGTAGCTGCCGGTACAACGACAAGGCCCCATCATGGTCGCCAAGTGAGTCGAGAGCAATCGCTTTCTGAAGAACTGCCATCCCACCGGCTTCCGTTTTGGGCGAGAGCAGCACACAAGCTCGCTCCAGGGTGGTCAAGGCCTCTCGGAGGGCTCCTGTCCTCAGCAGCTGCACTCCTGTGGGCAGCAAACTGACGTTTGAGGGTCATCTATCTGTCCATCCAATTCTCTTGTCGCCACCGTGCATTCAACCGACTGTGCAGAGTTGGAACAATCTCAGCCCAGACCTCACTGCACGGACTCATCGTAGAGATTCTAGTACATCAAGTTATTGGTTTGATCTGGTTAATGGAAATGTTTGGAAGCAGTGAACCACGGCTGGCATCTGCTTCTGGGCATGAGCCTGATGCTCACACGAAGACGACAGAAGCTTGATGAGGAATTCTGGTAGTTTCCGAAATACTCATCGATTTCTTGCCCATCCTAACGCAACAATGCACTGCACGAAGACACGTGTACACACAGTATACAATGCATGGCAGCATTAGGTCCATCCCTAGCACAGATGTGTTGCAGTTTGTAGTGTGCAGGGTTTCTGTGCTGCTGCTTGATCTGCTAGTTTGTTGTCGCAAGCCAATGTATGCTAACTCGTCTCACTGGCTCTGGGCCTTCAGATCAGGGAGCATGAGTCAGCAGAGCCCTTCATGATAGCCCAAATGCCCAATTACAAGATGGTGCTGAAGCGGGAAGCCCAGCGTTTCGCCAGGCAGGGTGATTTTGGTCCATAAGCCTGAAAATGCATGACTTTTGGGGACATAAATGGCCTCTGAAGCCCATTCTGGCAAAAGGCTGGGGACGCGATCACCATTTACCAGATGATGTGCAGTGAACCGGAAGTCCGCACCCTGTTCAGTGAGTCTCTCGCACTCAAACACCGCCTCAGGGCTGCCCACCAAGTCAGACGCTTTGCGAAGAGCGGCCAGTTTGGCACACAGCTGAGCGTCGTAAGCCTCCTGCTCCTCCTTGGTGAGCACGCTGTCGCTGGGCTTGAGGTTGCGGCCACCTCCAAAAGCTTTTGATATGTCGCGAGGCCGCTCAAACACTCCCCAAGTCGTCACGGCCGGCTGGTACTCCCGCTCCACGCTGATGACCTCCGCCCCGAGCATTTGTGACGCTGCCTCCTTTCGTCTGCTCGCATGCACTGCTATGAGATAGTGAGGCAGTGAGACGGTGAGACAATGAGAATGGTGAGAGAGTGAGAGAGAACCCCGCCCCTGAATCTGCATCGCCTGCCAGGCTGCCTGTCACTGGCTTCGATCAGACGTAGCCGTTGTAATGTGAGATCACAGTGGCAACTCCCTGGGGCACGTTGTGAGATAGTGAATCCTGCCCGTTAAACTGCATCGCCTGCCTGGCTGGTACCCCAACCTGTCACTGGCTGCGATATATACATAGCCGTTGCAATGTGAGATCACAGTGACGGCTCCCTGTGGGGCACCAACGTGGGCAAAACGAACGCACACCCAGCTTTGGCAGGCGGCGTTTGGAGCCCGTGAATAGTCGAGCTCAGACGACCTGTCATGGCTGGTTACACATTAACAGAGCAAAAACTCTTCGTAGGTTGGAATCCATGCATGTCGACCACAACTCTTTTCAAGCAATTGTGCAACTTTATTTCATCCACGGCTTCAAAACTCTTGACGCAATGGCTACAAAGGAAGCCGACGGATGGTTGCAAGACGACTCGAGAACACGCCGTGTGTTCAGAATGCATGGCATTTGAAACCGAATTCGATGGGATCAAATGGGTCACCCACACTACCGCCTCCAGGTTGCCGTCCCTTCAATCTCTCATTCCAGCATGTGCGGACATCGGCCCGCAAGTGCAAACGTTTGGCTGTCTCGAGACATTTTGGGCATCATGAGGGTTGAGGCAACATAATTCCAAGTAGCCAAGAGTTGCCAATGTCCATGTGGATTCGGTGGTGTTGTAAAAAGATACACTATCGTCATCATGGAGGCTCGAGGTCATACAGCGTGTATTGTTCAGGGGACAGCAGGGCATCCTCGGCGGTCATCGCCTTGCCTGTCCCCATCGCGAACGAAGCAGTGTCTGTGCCGACCATGTCGGCGTCCCCTGATGAATCGTCCTCTGGCTCGTTACTGGCTGCCCGGTTGTCTGAACCCTTGGCCCACGTGCTTGCCGGGGTCCCGTTCAATCCCATCGCCGTCATCCGATCCTGTCTTGACGCCCGAATCTCTTCGTCCTCCGTGCGACGCGACATTGCCGCTGTGGCACCAGCTTGGTCTCGCTCCGCCGTCTGCTGCGGGCCTGCACAGTGATGATGACGATGATGACCAACGCTGACGTTCAATGAGCTGTATCACTTCGAATGTGCTGTCTTCGTTGCTTGTCAACTATTTCCTGCCATCATCTATGTGATGTAATGACGATGTATCCTTTTGAAAGACTATCGCACCCAGACGGACATTGGCAACTCCAAGAAGGGAGGTGCTGTTGAAATTTGGTATGTGTGCCAACTTGAATACTGAAGCTGGTCAAGCTATCGGAGATGGACTGTTTGTAGTAATGCACTGCGATGATAGTGTTTGGGCATACAACAGTCGATCAGAGGTCAGAAACCTTAGGTCGAATGTAAAACAATCTAGAGCAAGTGTGTCGCTACCTCAACGGGTAAGTCATTTCAAACAGACGCAGCATTACATTTTGACAAACACAGCATCGCCCACGAGGGCCTCCGCGCTTTCCAGATGGGGTGAACCACACGCGAACAAGTGCATGCTGGCGAAAGTTGACTGTGCATGGCTGCAACGACGAGCTATGGGAGCGCGGTGGTGTGCTTGTTGCTGAAGTGAGTGTCGCACACGTAGCCAAAGCCCACGAGGCCTCCGCGCTTGTGCACCACACGCGAACAAGTGCATGCTGGCGAAAGTTGACTGTGCATGGCTACAACGACGAGCTATGGGAGCCCGGGTGGTGTGCTTGTTGCTGTAGTGAGTGTCGCACACGTAGCCAAAGCCCACGAGGCCTCCGCGCTTGTGCACCACATGCGAACAAGTGCATGCTGGTGAAAGTGGACTGTGCATGGCTACAACGACGAGCTATGGGAGCCCGGTGGTGAGCTTGTTGCTGTAGTGAGTGTCGCACACGTAGCCAAAGCCAGCGAGGCCTCCGCGCTTGTGCACCACACGCGAACAAGTGCATGCTGGCGAAAGTTGACTGTGCATGGCTACAACGACGAGCTATGGGAGCGCGGTGGTGTGCTTGTTGCTGTAGTGAGTGTCGCACACGTAGCCAAAGCCCACGAGGCCTCCGCGCTTGTGCACCACACGCGAACAAGTGCATGCTGGCGAAAGTTGACTGTGCATGGCTACAACGACGAGCTATGGGAGCCCGGTGGTGTGCTTGTTGCTGTAGTGAGTGTCGCACACGTAGCCAAAGCCCACGAGGCCTCCGCGCTTGTGCACCGCACGCGGACAAGTGCATGCTGGCGAAAGTTGACTGTGCATGGCTACAACGACGAGCTATGGGAGCCCGGTGGTGTGCTTGTTGCTGTAGTGAGTGTCGCACACGTAGCCAAAGCCACGAGGCCTCCGCGCTTGTGCACCACACGCGAACAACTGCATGCTGGTGAAAGTTGACTGTGCATGGCTACAACGACGAGCTATGGGAGCCCGGTGGTGTGCTTGTTGCTGTAGTGAGTGTCACACACGTAGCCAAAGCCAACGAGGCCTCCGCGCTTGTGCACCACACGCGAACAAGTGCATGCTGGTGAAAGTGGACTGTGCATGGCTACAACGACGAGCTATGGGAGCCCGATGGTGTGCTTGTTGCTGTAGTGAGCGTCACACACGTAGCCAAAGCCCTGTTTCGCCGCAGCCTTTCCTGACAAGGGCTTCCCAGGACGGTGTAGCTTTGGAGGGAAGCGAGGGCAGTGCTTCACCAGCAGGTTACTGTGTGTGTCTGTATCCCTGAAAATACATGATTATCTGGGGCAGATAAGGGGATTGAACCCCATTCTGACGAAGCACTCTGGGCGAGTGCCAACCGCGGGTGATCTACCACCGGTCATCGGACATTCGCACACGAATGGCTATGCCTGTACAACCCCAAAGTTTGTTTAGTTAAGGGGAAGTGCTCATGCACGCGATGCTTGAACGTAATCTCACCCAACCTTGCACATGTGCATGAGCGGCGGTGACGGTGGCCACGGGTTGGCATACCCATTCCCTCGGTATCCTCGGTTGGTTTCGCACCTGCGCTTTCGAGGGCATCTAATAGTGATGTTGAAGCTGTCGAAGGCTTTCCTGGATTGCTTTCCAGTGACGTCAAGAGGGCATTTGTACCACCTGGCGCATTTGTACTGTCGGCAGGCTGCAATTCCGGCTCCACACTGCCTGGTGTAAAGGGCGCCGTTGTGCCTGCTGAGGCGCCGCGTGCGCTTGCTGTCGGTCTGTTGTCACGGTCAGCAATTTCGGCAGCGGGGGTCGTATCTTGCGTGTCCGGCCTTTGAGCTGCCTGTAGGCGCCACACGGGGTGCGCTTGGTGCAAGACACGGGACATTCACGATATAAAGAGTCTACCTGCGTTCTCACGAAGGTATATTTCTTCTGTAGCTGTTCAGGCTCCCCGCAGTCTCACCAACGGTCGGACATGAGGCGCCGGAACAGGTAACTGGAGGAATCATGACAGACTCGCAGCGCGATAAGCTCGTGTCAGCATCGATTCCTGGCGCCTGCATTCGTTGTGAGCGCAATGTCCGCGTGACGCGACCAACCGTAGAGCTGCACATATTTTTTCTATCCCTTTTAAATCCCTGCGCACGCGCATGTGCTTGCACAAATCGCAAGCACATTGCGCTACATGGTCACGCCCCCGCACTTGCGAAACTCTGCTGCCATTGTAGTCGTTCTCCTATCTGTGGTAAGCTCATACAACCTTGTTCTCCAGGTTCACGTTGCACATAAGTGAACATGGCAAATAACCGAGTGAATCCAAAAAGGACAATCGTTACAGAACGTATTGGTGCTGTGACATGGAATCTGACTGTCAGCCATTGTCGAACAGCCTCGATGGACAGCAAACCCTGACTGCATCTGCACCCGTAGCGAGGTCGATGAGCGAAGCCACGTAACAACGGCACAGAATTCAGAATGAAGTCATACCTTCACTTTCCGTTTGTACTCTGCTGCCATGAGCAGCTTGACCCTGATGCCATCATTCTTATCCTTACTTGCTAAACTTGCCGCTGCAGCTGCCACGGCCGACACATCCAGCGAGCGAGCGTTCTTTTCACTGTCCAAGGCTTTCGCTTGAACGCTGCAACTCTGGGGGGGAGCCCGTCGGCACCCCGAGAAGACTTGCACCTGCCTCTTTGGCAACAAACAATCTCTCATTTTGACTGTGTGCGCCAGGTAGTTTCTGTAGACCTGATAGGCTTATCAAGGGTACGGCCATTGCGACTGTCAGTCGATATTCGTTTCGTCACTCCCGCATTCGAACTCCCAAGTCCTGTGCGACTTGACGCGTTGAACGGCTTGAACTATCGAGGTACACGTGGCACGGCATGAAACTATCTTTAACCCTGCACCACCAAGGCAGGCAGGGACAAGAAACTTGGCTCATGAAATACAACTGAACTTCTGGTGTGACTACGTGGATGGCTACCTTTTCTGCTCCGGAAAGCATATCACGCTGACGCGTTCGATTGTGGCGTCATCAAGCAGGGAAACTCCTGATCATGTGAACCAGGCATACGCAGGCAGAGGGAAGCGTTTGAAACGAAAAGAACTTTATGACTCGAAAGATATCCAGGAGCGAACGTTGTACTGCTCAATGTGAATGTGATAGCTTCCGGATAAACCGGGCGTACCCAACAGATTCGTTCATGTCGGGCTAAGCAGCTATAGGTGACAAGGAAAGTGCTTGACGCACTCTGTGCTATTATTTGTGATGACGAAGCAGTTAAGAAGCTAGAAGCCTGCTCGGAATGGCCGCTGCAGAGACAGCGCTCTCGAACGAGCTGGCTGTTGGCACCAGCCATGCATCCCAGGTAGACTTTGCAGAGCGTGAAGGCTTGTCAGCTTCCGCAGATTCCCATTCGCTGGAAGGACAGCATGTACAGGTTTGATTATGCTGCTTTCCTGAGCATCTAGCATTGTTCGCCCTGTTCGGGGTCTTTCTCTTCGTTACATCTGTCGTTTGCAGGGAGCGTCTGTCAGCCAAGCCGTCTCGTTTGAAGGAGCAGCGCGGGCAGCTGCATCAATGGCAGTACCTTGCCTTTCCATTCTTGGCGAGAGCGCCTTATCTGCGGCCGACGGTATGCCTCCGTCAGGGGCTGTGTCCTATGACACGCCTTCCCTACCCAGTACCCCAGTAACATATCGAGTATATATGTTGAGCACATGTCACCACGCAGTTCATATAAACATGTTTCTAACAGTTGTCAAGGCAGTTTCTCTTTGGTCTTGGCTGCAGGGTGGGCGCAAACGTCAGATCATCAGCACCTGTCCATGGCATATCTGAAAGTGACTTGCTTGTCAAACGTGCAGTGGAAATGGAGTCACACCCCATAAGATCATCTCGCATGGATGATGAAGAGGCAGGGCCTACCTCTGCTCAGCAATTGCCACCGAGCCCTGGCTTCGCTGCAGTGCGCGTTTCCAGAAGTGGTGTTGTACTGTCAACCGGGCCTTCCACGTCTCGGAACACGACACCTCAGCAGCCGATGCTAGCATCGCACATGCATGGGAACATACATGACGCCGGAAGGATACCCCGTCGGGGGTCCAGCCCACCTCGAGAAGTCGCACCACAGGTGAGTCCTCCCACGCACGCATGCGCGATAAGTGCTCATGAACATGCTCGCTCTGTATGTGTAACTTTGTTGCGGCGAGTGAAGCTGCAGCATGTTGCGTGTTGCAGGCAAGTCCACTTCCAGGTGACCAATTCCAGGTGATCAATCAGTTCATTTCTTGGAATGTGGAAGACATGCTGCTGCTTCACTGCTCGCCAACACAATAGATATAGCAGACCAACGAAACGTTTAGCAGTAACCAGCTCATGGCGTGGACATAATCAGCAAGCCCGTTTGCAGACATCGAACATTTGCAGACACAGCCTACTAAAGCGTGTCCTGCAAACATGGGATTAGTGGACGGGCGAGCAACCCAACCTGATGGAAAGAGACCAGAGAGCACGCATGAAAATCGCATCTCCTAGTCATCGTACGATAGATGTGCATCTGTGTGCATAATCCAACCATGAACCGCAGCTTGTATGCAGCTTTCGACAGCTGGCGAGCAAGGCATGCGACGTGCCCCCGGTCGTGCTTCTGCAGCAACAGCACAGGACCACCCTATCTCGAAGTGCAAGAGCACAGAGCCGTCGCCAGAAGACGCCGACATCGCCCCCACACAGCCCGCAACCAGCAACAACGCGCCCGAGCGAAGCCACCATGAGCACGACCCCGATGCCGCAGATCTGTTGCGGCCCTGCAGCCCCTTCAGCTCACAAGGCGCTCTCGAGCTGCATCGCGAGGCAAGCGCAGAGCCCCATCCTGCAGCATCTGTCGAGGCACAGGACGTTCAGGGAACTCCTGCTCTGATGCGGGAGCGCTCCTTGGACGAGGCAGACCAGCGCGCAGACCTGGGGGGGGTGGTTATGGCCGACCACGGGCTGGGCACGAACGCGGCAGAGTCGCATGCGGTTCTCCCCACCGACCTCGCCGACGACAATGACGCGCAGGCTTGCTCGTTCGTTGCGGGCGGCCGCGACGAGTGCATCCGCACATCGCATGCTGACCACCACTCCATGTTGCATGGCGACTCGCACAACTCCATGGGCCTTGGGGCTGCTGGGCGTTCCGCCGGACGCCACGGGCTGCCATCCCACCAGCAGTGGGCAGATGGGACAAGCATCGGCAACGTCTCGCAGGTGCGATCCGGCTTGGGCCCCTCCCCTCCCGAGGCGCCCGCCGCCGACAGCACGCAGGGCGTGGACGCCGATTGCGTGTACGAGGACGAAGACGCCGAACAGGACGAGACGCAGGACCGTGCAGCACAGCAGGCGCATTCCGGCGTCGGGACGCCGCAAGACGCAGCACACAACGCGTCAGCGTTCGCGGTCCCAGACGGACGCCGCTGGCGCCGCGTTGCGTCATCCGCGACACTCAAAGGCAGTCAGAACGGTGCGGATAGCGACCAGCACGAGGACGCCGCAAGCTTGCACGGGCCTGCGGGGCGCATCGAGGCAACGCTGGCCGTTGCGCATGTCCATGACGCGGGTGCGGAGGGCGCCACTGTTGGTGTCGCGCTCGAGGGTGCGTCCAATGACCGTGCGACGAGCGAGCTTGCCGCTGCTGGTCGGCCGGCCTCCCGCTCCGTCCGCCATGGCTCTGAGCACACCCCCGAAAACGTTGACGAGGCTGCACCGTTGCCACGCCAGGTACGGAGCGCTTTGTGCAGTGGGCGATGATGAAGACGATGTATTGTGTCCATGAGCTGTACCGTTTCCAACGTGAATACTTGGTTGCTTCAGCCTGTGCCAACTACTTCTTGCTCATCTATGTGATGTGATGATGTATTGTTTTGCAAGATCGCCACATGTATCCACACGGGTATTGGCAGCTCCGAGTAATGTTTGGGGGGCACTGCTATGGGGCTTCACTTTGGGTGCTTCACTTCGCGTTGTTACTTGACGCTCAAGGTGCCATGGGGTGCCCCTGCCATAGTGGCACATGCTTGCAAGTAAATGATTTCACATCAGATGATACCCCGCTTGCTGTGTACTTGATCCGGAAGGTAGCTGAGCATGTCCAAGCTGCAATGTCTTTGACGCAGTCATCAGCACGCATCTGCAACGAGGCGCACTCGACGAGGGCCTGCAGCTCCTCCTGCTGCCAGCAACATAGCATGATGACGCTATGTTGCTAATATGTACAACAATATCGGGATTTAGTCGATTGGGCGTTGATTTATGTTTGGTTCCAAAGTTGGCTTCACAGAAATGAAGAAGCCATTTAGGAGCCTTTTATGATTGTGGCCCTCGCACGTGCGATGTCTTCTGGATCACATGGCAGGCATGCAGCCTATCATTGCAGTGGCATTGTTGCAAACATGTGGCGATTGCTGCGAACGTGATGCAGGCCTCCTGCGCGAACCCTCCAATGGAGGATGCCGAAGACGATCAGCAACCCACACGACCCTCCTGCGCGGTGACCGGCCCCAACGCGGCGTGTCAAGACAGCCGTCAAGGCCGGGACGCAACCCTCGGCTACTCCCGCCACGCTGCCGAGAGCAGCGGGCAGCCCGCCTTGGGCCCCCCCCTGATCATGCATCATGCGGACGCTCCGCATGGCCCAGCGTCCGTTCACGGCACCGTCATGACCGAGGAAACGATGTCTGAGGCAGGCACCGACCTGTCGTCGATGCATCGCAGTGGCCACCAAGTACGCCTCCGTCTCTCTTCTGCTGTGCAAAGGTGCCGTTTGTTGGCTGCTGTTTGGCTGCTCATTTGCCGGCTTTTGCATCATTAGATTACGAAATTCGGCATCTCCCGTACCGGGCATACTGTTGTGTTCAGGCGTACTGCCCACCCTTGTCAGTTTTGTCCCGCTCCTGTCAGCAGTCCTCTGAATCGTGCAGCCATCGGAGTGGATCGACGTGTGTTGAGGAATGGCTATCGTTCAGATAGTTCCACAGCTGAATGATGCTGGTACTGAACACATGCGTTGCACTTTATGTGCACTAAGGCTCCACCGTTCTTCATCGTAAGGACTAACCTTGTACAAACAAACCGCGGAGCATGCGCAAGCTCGCTTCTCACACAGTAACTCATTAAGTGAGAACACCTTGCGCAACCCCGGAGCAGGAAGTCAGGACTCCCTTCGCGTGGTCGGTGGTCCAGAAGTGCACACCAGTTCGGCATCTTCACATAAAGCTGCATACATCCATGGCTGATGTGAGAAGTGTCAATGTGCGCATGCATGTCGATACATCAATACGATGTGGGAAGCTGCATTGTTGAGGTACACGGTCAATGGATGGAGTCTATGGTGCGTAAGTTTGGTCCAGGTATGCTTGCCTCAGTGATGGTAGTGGTAGCATTGGTTCCGACGGAGTTATTGGGGGTGCCGATGTGCATGTGGATGCGGCAGTGTTGCAAATAGCGACATCATCATCAAACGCCACACGACTTGCAGGATCAGACTGGCAGCAAGTGCGTGGACCATAGCTCCCGCAGGATGCCTTCCCCCCCTCCAATTCTCCCAGCAGAGGCACAGCCACCGTACCCCCAGGATTCCACGCCGCGCACGGTCACGCCGCTCACATCGGCAGCCCCAGCGCTGCGAGAGCTCCCGCCAGCGCCGTCAATGTCGGCAGCGTTAGCGTCCCGCACCCACAGGCGTGTGCAGACGACCAGCCGGGGGGGGCCCGGCGACCCTGCCGGGGCCGAATCCGGCACCGTCAACATGGGCGTGATGCATGGCAGCGACATGGAGAGCGATGGCGAAGCCCAGTCGGGCGTGAGCGCCACCTGCCGCAGCGGCGACAGCTCGTCAGATAAGAACAGCCAGGACGCGGACACCAATAGCCGTGATGGCGTGGTGCAGGGTGCGCACCTGCCTCTTCCGCTGCATGTGCATGGTGCTGTTGATGCATCGTCGCGCATGATTACGCATCATCGGCAATCGGTCGGTGATGCGTGATCAGTGCATAATCACGCATCAACGACCGACAACGCACCATTGTTAGCAGCACACGTTGCGCTTGGCTGCTGGTGTCCGAGCCGTAAGATGTTGCTATGTGGATGCGGCAGTGCTATTGGGTGATATATCATCGCCACATGCAGGAGGGACCGATCGACAACTGGCCGCAAATTCACAAACCAGGTAGCGCGGCAACGTCCAAGTGTGAACGGTCCGTGGAGGGCGTCCCTTTGCATGGGGGCGAGCTCAACCGCGAACGCTTTGTGGCCAGCCTTCGCGGTGCTGAGGGAGAGTACAACAGCACTGAGCAGCTTGCCGCGCCTGCGCCCGCTGCCGCCAACAGTGCAGCTGCGGTACGCACATCCAGTCATCCCAGCAGACTGCAATGCTGCAAAACAATGCTGCAAATAGCAGCGCCAGACATGCGGTGGAGCTCGGTCCCTTGAGCCAATGCAGTCACGCATTGTGCACCAGACGACCGATGATTTGCCTTAGGGCCACGTGCAGCGGAAGCACAGTCTATCGGATGCAATGTACCGGTCGTTTCAGTGTGTTTTACAGTCTGCTGTAGTGCTGTTACGCAGTCTAGATCAGCATCTGGTAAGTGCCGGGGTGCTGCAGAGGAGGAACGCCCAGCGCAGCACTGAGAGCCAACACCGAGGCACCAACAGCCCTGCAACGGGGCCACCGCTGAGGGGCAACTACAGGTCGGAGCACCAAGAGCACGGGGGTGAGCACGAGCAAGAAGGCTCGCATGCAGAGGCCACGATCAAACGCATGGCGAGCAGCGCGGGTGCCGGAGCCGCCCTCAGTGCCAATGGCTCCTGGCAGCCTGTGGCCACCCCTGCCGACGCCGCTGCAGTCGTGCCTGCACCCTACGGCCATGCCTCCATGGTCACGGACGCAAAGATGACGTGCCAGGGTGCGCCTTGCCGTCCTGCACCCTTCGGCCATGCCTCCATGGTCTCGTTCGCTCCGTTGTGGCAGCCGTTGGGCTTTTCTGCTGATTCACGTGATTTATGCGCTGTGGTGCATGATCTGTGTGCTGTCGCTTCGAGTCCTCTTATGCAATGCCACAGGCTCGACCAGGCCTGCAGCGGCTAAGCAATGACTCCCCTGTGGTCCCTTATTGGTTCTTTTGTTGGTCCTGATGGTTTTAAAGGGATTCCCTTTTGGTTTACAGCTCTACCGCATCCTCGTGGGCGTTGTAGACTCCAACTTAACTGCTCGTGAATGACTGTCAAAGCATAACAATCTCGCGTGTCGCTCACTTCCCATTGCTGGTGCAAATCTCACATGCATCGTACATGCAGGCTCAATAGGCAGTGTGCACAACGAGGCGTTTGACAACGCGGGTCTGCCACCCAGCATGATGGAGCTCCCCCCCCCTACCAGGCGCGGCAGTCGCCGCACAGATTGCCGCAGCACTGCTCATGCTCCAGGGGCCTGGGGGGCTCGCGGCAGGCTCCGGAAAAGCCCCCCGTGCTCTGCCGTCTACAGAGGCCTCCCCCCGGCCCTCTGCCGCGTGCCCTCTCCTGCCTGCCCTTGTTGCAAACATGGAGCAGCGGCCAGGCCGCTGGAATGGCGCTGGGCGCCATCACCCCTCTGCGTCAGATCCCACTCACGCCATCAAGCGGAAGCCTTCTTGCGTCATGTGCGTCAAACTCTGCGTTTGTTTGCATGCCAGTCGCACACCAGCGCTCTGCCTGAATGGGTTTTGACACTCGTTTACTTCCCGAGAATTCATGCGTTTCGGGCATCTGGACCCAAAAACTGACAGGGTTTGGCAAAAACATTGTCGCACACGCCACGTCGCAGTCGTCAGAGCTGCTGACCTGCATGTGTCGTTTCCTTTGTGCGGTGGCACTCCCGATGTTCGGGAGAGGTCTGGGCAAGTAATTGGTGGAGTTGTGAGCAAAGGAAATGATACTGATGAAGTATTATCTCATAATACTCCCACATTGGTAAGGCCAAGTACTCGGAAATACCACATGGAGTCAGCGAATGCTCCTGAAGCCCCCAATGCCATGACATGCAGGTGGACAGGCGCCCACAAACGCCGTGCGAACAGTGGCCAGCTCGACGAAGCATGTGTGGACGACTCGCATGGCGTGAGCATAAGCAAGCTGACTCAGCCACCCGCCACACCAGCGGGCACCTTTCTTGGTACTGGCACAAGGGGGCCTGACGCCCCCCCCTGTGCCCCACAGCCACCTCGCCGACCTCGCCAGCCAACGGCACGTTCACATCAGTGCACGGCAACATCGCGCAGCCAAACAATCAGCACAGTGGCTGCGGCAGCTCCGTAGCCGACATGCTGTTTCAGGAGCGTAGCCGAGACGGCGTAGCTCGGCCCAGCGCCAACCCAGCCGCTTCGATCGAGCTGCAGCGCAACATGCTGCAAGCGCTGCTGTCATACGACCCCAGGGCGCCCGCGCCTGCACTACCCCACCAGGCCCCCAGCGCCCCCCTCAATGCGCTGTTCGGACACAACAGCGCCCTTGCCGTCAACTCATTCCCACCGACGCGATGCTTCACAATTATCTTGGTGTCGGACCGCATGGGGGTTCTGGCACACTCCCATGCACGACGGGTGTACACGCGCTCCCCAGTCACCACCCTGCGACCATGCACGACTTTGGTGACGTGTCGCTCACAACCCCACCCTCTGCCGGCCTCTTCCCGCCACATTCCCGTCATCTCCACGCCGCCGCGCACAGCCGCTATGTGGAGCTCCATGGTTCGTCGTTCGCGTCGCTGCCCCCATCAGTGCTACTGCCGGACGACCCTATGCACTCGCACTCGATGCCGAGATACATGTACGAAGGGGGCCCAGCCCCCCGCGCGACGAGCATGGCACACCTTGTCCCAGTCATGCCACTGCACCAATCACTGCCGATGGTGCACTGGCCGCTTGCCCACCCTCACTCTCTCATCCCCAATGCCCCAGCACGCCCCCCACCACGTGCACAATGGTCATCTCTCGTCCATGCCAATGCCGCTGCAAGTGCCTGGTTCCCTGCCCGCGAACGTTGACGTTCATTTGAACCGAGCGGAAAGCACGCCCTCATCCGGCATGATGGAGGGCCGCGGTGGGGCTCAGTCACCTCTCCCAAACGCAGGCGCACTAGTGCCACTCCTGACCAATCACATGCAGACCTTCGCCGCTCGTTCTTCAATCGATTCACCGATGGTGTCGTTAGCAACGGCAAGAACAACTCACGCCCAACCCCCTCCCCAGCAAAGGACACTAGCAATGTCGTTGCACAGGTCACCTCGTCGTAGTGCACGCGCTTGCTCTCCTTCCCTATTGATAGCCTCATGTCACCTACAAGCAACAACGTGTGTCTGATAAAGCCAAGATTTCCTTGGGTGAGTTGGTTTTCGTGCGACTTGGTCACTGCTGTCTTCTGTGGCAACGTGGCAGATTATGGCATACCGATGACGTCAGAACAAGGACTAGATTACTGAAGCATGGTGTGACATGCATGTTCAGTTTCGTCAGCTGGGACGTGACTGCTATGGCTTGACCACCAGTACTTGTGCAGAATCTTCTGCACCCTCATGAAAGTGAGACTTCACATCCTGTTTGCTTTGCACTTTTGAATAGGCGCGAAATTATGGCTGCCTCTATTCTTCTCGTTGGTGTGTGTTCCTCTTTGAACACATGGTGTTAATGACGTGGACGGTGTGATCTCACTTGCGAAATCAAAACCCGAAAGGGTGTCTCTGTTCGCACATCAGGTGGCCATCAGCCAACCTGAAGCACGAAGGCGGGAGCATTGGTGTTGCCGCCAACTTGATGGCAGTGGCTTGTGCTGGCACTCGCGACATGATGCCACAATGCGCACGCCAATGCTTCCTTAGGAAATGATAGCGATGCTCAATCGAAAGCATTCGTCGCCCTGAGATGCGTTGCCAAGCCTGCGTGTATCTCGACAAGCGTCGCATGTATGCTGGTCTGACGACACTTTACACAGCTTGAGCAGCGCCAAGACTTTCTACCTGGTTAATTGATTGTAGACGTTTAATATATGAGCTACAAATTCTCGTTGCCTAGATCAAAATTTGCTTTAAATTTGCCCGTTCCCTGTTGCGAGATGCAAGCACACGGGGCAGTATGAAAGCATTCTTAGACATTGCAATCGGAGACGTTGCTAAGCACAACTCGGAAACGCAGGCATATCAGCTTGGGGAACAGTTCTACGAGGCTGTCGGAAAACAGGTGCTGCCTGTCTGTATTCCAATTTGCAGGCCTTGCATGATTTGTCCCTGTCAGTAGGGCACAAATTCGAAGCAGTCTATGATAATTCATACGTCTCAAAGTATTACAAGGGTGGTAATGCATGGCTGGTGCACGCGTTGTCAGACACAAGACACACCCGGGGACCGGAACACGCGTGTGCTTCTCCAGGCGAACGAATGCGGCATACTCATATCCATGCTTGAAGGTCATTTATTTGCATTTCTTACTTTAAAGACTGAGGTTCTATGCTGGACTGGATCTTGAAGACATGACACTGGAATGGGGTTGGGTGCAGTATGGGTTGACACAGCCACTGGCGATGCTCAACGACGAGGAACGGGAGATGTTGATGGATGCTGCTATGAATGATCCAACCTGGACAGCAAAGGGGAATCTCAGCCTGATAAGCCCCAGCAAGGATTGATGCTGGCCGCGTCATCATCGAGCTCTTTCAAAACGAGGTGCCGAAGACAGTTGAAAATTTCAGGTGCTTGTTGACAGGAGAGAAGGGTCTCGGAAGGAGCAGCAAAAAGCCTCTTCATTACAAGGTGCTTCAATACATCGCCCATACACCAGCAGCGCCGGTCCATCCTGCTGACCTGGAAACGTCTGTTAATTCTGGGATTCGTGGACAGTTGTGTCCCGGGAAAAACCTTGCGTTGACCTTTTTCCACGTGATTTTCCGAACATCCCCCATGCATGCACACTGGGATGCACTAGACTGCCTTTGTCTCTGACAAACTGCATGTTCTCAGGCACCGCGATTATCCAATGTATCACCAGCTGAGCTAAGCAGTGGCTTGACATAGAAAACCAAGCCTCATGCTAAAAGGGCGAGCATGCATTCCGAGCACGCATGCTAGAAGGGCAAGTAGGCGCATCACAGATGAGTCACAGGATCACTAATTGCTGACTATCTACAAAGTAGAGTACCCAGGTACAAGCACGTATCTGATGAGCTGTTCAATTCATCAACCGCACTGCTACCTGCTTGAGCGCAGCTCGGACCCAAGGAATAGTCTTAGCTTGCATTCATGTTCATGATTGTCTCATCTCTTGCTGTGTCCGTTGATATCTCATACGCGCCCAGTAAGCAACGAAAGCCAAGGTGCCTCTGAAAAAGTCAATCCTTGTCAGACGTTCTCGTGCTCGTGGCTCAACTGTCCCGAGGTTGTTTCCATCAAATGGCAAACAATGCATGGCAGATAGCAGCAAAGCTGCACCGGGGCGCCTGTCTGGCAACACTTGACGGTCCTATCAGGCGTCACACCAAGGAGGAAGAAGTGAAAGATTGCAAGCTACTGAGAATACAGAAATCATTTGAGGATGATGAATGTTGAGGATTACACAAGATAAAGTGTGACCCGCAGGGCTGCAAGTTTCATCGGATCGTCAGCGCTTTCTGCTGTCAAGGCGGCGATGTCGTTAAGGGAGACGGCTCGGCGGGCGAGAGCATATATGGTGGGAAGTTCAACGACGAGAAGGCCGGGCTTAAAATCAAGCATGATGCTGCTGGTCTGCTCTCTATGGCTAACTCGGGGAAGAATAGCAACTCCTCTCAGTTCTTCTTCACTCTAGCACCCCGCACCACAGTGTGACGGTGCGCCGAATACTCTGGTCATGACTGTTCGATTCGTTGCTGTTAAACCATGACGACAAACCTTCAATGAATGCACCGAAGCCCTCATCCAAATTTGGTCCAATACGCCATGTTGACAACGGACAGTCGCCATGATCAAAGAGTTGCCTCGTCTTGGGTCTTTGCTTTCAATTTTACTACATTTTCTTATAGCATGAGTGACCGCACAGTCAGTGACACTTCACGTACGATGCATCCGTACTTGCGCCCCGGCTCCTTTCCTCCTTTCCTGTTTGAACAGCAGTCCATCTTGTGCCGATGCAGAGTTTGCAGTGTGCTGAACTTCAGTCCTATGCACACAGATTTGATACCACCTGCCATCTTGCTGGTGTTAAATTGCGCTACTGGCTCAAGCGTATCTCGAGAGATAGCAGACAAATAAGGTGGTGCAGCGCAGTGTTTCACCAGACCCTGTCATTTTCTGGGTCCAGATGCCCGAAAATGCATGAATTTCGTGGACGACAATGTCGAAACCCATTTGAGAAGCAACGCTGATGCAGCGCATGCTTGGCGGCCACATTGCATGTGATGAGCCAGTGCAGTAATGGCGAGGGGATTGAGCAGCATGAATCTTGTGCTCATACTTCTTTGTCATCTGCAGGTAAGCATGTCGTGTTTGGGAAGGTTACTGAAGGTCTCAGTATCTTGGAACGAATAGGTGCGATTGCGTTGAAGGAAAGGTGTTGACTAGCATGCTGTCACTCTGCCCAGAATAGCGAGCATGGTTTCTCAACCTACATGAAGAGTGGCGTCACAAGTCGTGCTGAACATCACACCACACTCATGATTGCTTCTCAGGCTTTAACTCTCGGACAGCAATTCTTCCTCGCTTCACCACCTGCTGTTAATGCAGACTCGGAAGCCTCATCCCCTGATGGCTGTCCACGCATTGACGTGGTGATTCAAGACTGTGGACTCCTGTAGGGGTGGAGATCGGTTATGATCGTGATCGCCATTCTGAGCGCCTGTCGCTGCAGGTGCATGATAGTAGGATTGTTTCTGTATGAATATTTGTGTTGCCGGAGAAATCCACATCTTTTAGTGGAGCTGATTACACAAGCTTGCAGATTGGCATGGACTTCGCCAAACCTGTAATCTTCATCGTAACACATTTGACCAAAAACTTGCTATCACAGACATGCAACAAGCCCGGGCTTGCCCAGAGAGGACCAGATCCAGAAGCAAATATCTACAACACCTGCAACAGGGGAAACGTGACCTAATGGTCAAGACTTCAGAACTGATTATACCAAATGAATCAGGGCACACCAACTCCCTCTAATGGCTACGTGCGAAGTCAGCACTGGAGGTCAGCAGAACTACTTGGCTTTGTGGAGGATGTGTGGTCTCAGAATAGGGCACATCGTAAGGAATTCCAACACATGGTTGTCTTTCTGTGGTTCGAGATCTACATACTGTGTAAATATTGTGTCAACAGGGTTTCATATACCATGAACTTCGACCAAGTGCATCAGTTGCACTAGAGCGGCACAGACAACTTTCATGTTGCTGAACCTTTACGGCAATGCCATACTGTCCAGCAAGCCGACGATGTCCTGTGTGGCCTCTTGCAAGCGCTGAGTCATCGTCGAGCCCATCTCGACGACAGTGAAAGGCTCGTTGAGCGCGACAGCAACGCCAGCGTCCTTGAGAGCCTGTGGGCTGCAACCAGAGGCTTGAGGCAGCACCACCACGACCTTGAGGGGCCGCTGGCCGCTGGCATTCGACATGATCTGCTGCGCCATGACGTACGCACCTAATGGTCCAAGCAGCTCCTCATCTGTCAAGTGAGACTTTGCCTGCAAATCGTAAATGCCTATCGGTGCCAAGGTTGAGCGCATAGCATAACCGGCGCCCAGTCACACGGTGGGTTGCACAGCGCACAGTGTAGTTGGTGTTACAATAGTACGGACGTGCAAACTGTTTTGAAAGTTGGTGCTGGCATTGTATAGGGAC
>NW_028323269.1:0-70946 GCF_984573655.1 Nuphar pumila | reverse complement strand
CAAATTGTGACAGCCTCGTAAAGCAAAGACTCGACTTTGTGACTCACAGTCGTGACTCGTGAGTCACGAGTGCACTGCCAGATAACTGGTAATTTCTAGATAGTGCTTCATGTGTCGCGCAAGGCTTTGCCAAAGGAAGGGATATAAGTTACATTGAAGCAAGTCACACTGTTTGGGACGTGTCGCGTTGTATTTTTGTAGGAAAGTGCTACGACAGATTTTGCACAGGTGCGCGATGGGCGCGACCATTCAGATGGCAATGTTTCCAGGGCTTATATTCTACAAAGGATCTGAAGCGCTGAAAAGCGTACTTTCTTTTTACCGTGAGTTTGCCAAGTCTTTTACCTGGTATATGCTCAGCAGAGTTCAATGCCTGAGCAATCGTGTTACTAGCCACTTCTTGGTGCTTCTGATCACAAAATGCAGGAAAATAGAAGCGGCAACATGAGGAGGAACAGGAATGCCGATGCTGAAAGCTTGGATTCTTTCGATGGAGGCTCGAAATTGAAGAAGGCTTCGTCAAAGGCCATCAAGGTTGCTTGGGGTGGGGGAAGTCAGGTCGACCAGGACAACTTTCTGAAAATGCAGGAGGATTATCTGCGTATGAAGAAAGAGCAGGGTGATATGGAAATCAAATTGAGACTGTACGTTTCCCATCCACATGCCTTGTTGCTGTCGACATGCATTGGAATCGGCACGCGCACTTGATTCGTGTACCCTGATGGTCAACCTGTGAAACAGCATCAGGCAGCCCAGAAGGACTGCTCAAGCACGATGTTAGACTGATTGCCTTTTCTAAGATCCTGGCTAGGATTCCGGCTCATCACCTCGCATGCGAACATGCCATGAGAATGCGTGCCCGCTTTCACCCCGTCATGGTATCCCACAAACCCATGGGATGTTGCGACCTTGAACCGCACCGCACCAGCGACGATAGCCACAATCAATCGCAGTGCTGCTTGATTCAACATCGATTGCCGATAGCGAATGCTCAGGAACTCGCCAGGGTGCAACAGGGACGAAGCCAATGGCGTACTAATAACTTGCGAATGAGCCGTATAGGTTGACCTACAATGAGTGATACCTGCATGAACCCGTGAATAGGAAGCCTGGAAGTCGTAAGATTCCAGTAATGCACGCAGAGCATACTACTTCTTGCTGCTGCGGCGGTCCCATATCGGAAACCCCGTGTAGTTTCCGCAGTACGCGTGTCACAGGACGTCCAGACCCAAGGAATCAACATGTTCGAAATCCCCTCGCAGGCCCCAAAGGTGACATCCCATCATAAGCCCCACCAAAAGCGGACGAGAAAGCCACAGGGAACTGAGGTGTGATTGCTTGGTGCAGCATGGGGGGACAACTACAGCGGGCTGAAGAAGCAGCGAAGCGGGCGCTCGTGATGCAACACGAGGTTGACCAGGCTGGAAATCTCATGCCCAAATCTCAAACCAAGCGCCTGCTGACAGCAGACCGCGTATTAGGCCTGGAAATGGAGGTGTCCCGATTGGAGGCCAGTAATCGGGACATACATGCGAAACTGCTACGGTACGCACATGACCTGTGACAGATCTACCAACATTGGAGCCATATCGGCGATATGATATCGCTATAACGATTTACCCCATATCTGATCCTGTGGCGTTCCACTGTCGGTTTATGAACATTTTGGTGAATACGGCCATTCGTCCAGGCACGCAAAAACATGCGATTCTATGTGAGGGGACCTTTCCTGTGTATTCTGTGCTATAATTGCCACAAGCTGGCACCAGCAACCAGAAGACTTGGACAAGATTTCCAACATCAAAGCAAGCAGAAGATGCAACTGAACGTGCCAATTAGTGATAGTATGCTAATTAGCACTAGAACATGCTAAATGTAATTGTGATAGATTCATGGATTACCACGTATACCATTTCACCATAGCCACTGCGATGCAGGAAGCAAAAGGAGGCGGCAGATTGGAAAGCCAAAGCGGCAGCGGCAAAGAGCCGTACAGACGAGTGCCTGAGGGACGTACGGCAAAACAACCTGAAGCTAGCACGCCTTGAGCTGGAGAAACGGAACCGCCCTGTTGCAGCCAACATGGGGGCAGAAGAAGCACGAAGACATGCCTTTGAACATGACAGGATTATCGATGAGATCAATGCGCTCAAGGAAGAGAACGATATCCTCAAACGCGAGCTTGACATGAATCACCCCAGCCAGCCAGATGAGGTGCTGGACCCCAACTTGCACAGCACTTGCTCGTTGCCTTTGGTTGCATGGCAGCTTGTCTCGGTCTTCCGTGCAGCGGCCTGTGCAGAGTCGTGAGAATCTAGTAGTTGCCAATGTCCATGTGGATGCGGAAGAGTCGTGATGATTCATCGTCAACAACATTGCGGCAGCAGTGTCCTTCGTTATTTGTGTGTCCCGTTCCTGCCATCCAGCTGCCTCTCCTGACTGCAGCCCGTTCCCTGTCTGCGTGTCTCCTGTCGGAGCGTGCGTCATTCTTTGAAATGTGGCACGCCAAATGCGCAAGGTGGCACCCTAATGGCATTGACGACTCTCGATGCAGTGCATGTTGCGATGATGTCCCCAACGGCCTGCCTGAAATGCTTCCATTAGAAGATTCAAACCTTGAGCCCTGGGCGTGGGATCGGTAATCGAGACAAAGGGGGGGGGTGACTTGCAGGACGAGATCGTTCGGTTGAAGAGCGAGCTGGAAGAGATGAAGGTGGAGCTTGAGCTTGAGCGCGGCTCAAAGGCAAAAGGCCCGGTGCCTGGAAATCCGTTTGAGGAGTGGCTGCTAGAGGAGTGCGTTGACGAGCACGGCACCCGGCGGCTGAGAGACAACGGCGAGATGATGCTGTTCTCTGATGGCTCTCAGAAAGACTGGCCCCGGCCCATCGGCCTGATCAGCCCGCGGGGCGCCAAGGGAAGGCATCCATGGAGACGTTCATGGCGCGCCTTGACAAAGCCCTGATACGCAGCCAGAAAAGTCTAAGGTACGCAACAGTGCAGTCAACGCGTGGACAGCTTGGATGAAATAGTTGACCCTTCTGTTACTATTAAGTGCAGAGCGACGAGGCCCTCATCACTAGAAATGCCTCTGCTTTTTGTTGCACGTTGATGCACCGATCTGCAACCAGGGCTGCGCTCGCGGCCATGACATGCCAGCCTCACGTCTATATGCCTCATCAGCTAGGGAACCGCTCCTTCAAGCACGTATTTACTGTTTGGACAAGACCAGCAAAACGCGTCTCTTGTGTATCAGCACCATGTAAATATGATCCCAGCAGATCGCTCTTGGCACGGCCACCGCAGCGCATGCTGCGTGCTCAAAAAGGCGAAACACGCCACGTGATGCTCCAGCAGTCCTATCTCTGAGTGTACGGCGCAAGGAGTCTGCAGGTCCCTCTTTGACATGTACGATACGTCAAAGAACGGGAGCTTGGATCGCAAGGAGGTGGAGCTCATGCTGCACAGCCTCTACAAGCAGGGAAGCGTGAGCGGCGAGGAGGATGTCAAGCTGACAGATGCTGACGTGGCGTTTGTCTACTGTCTGCTGGACGTCAACGGGGACGGCGAAATCAGTTACCCCGAGTTTGAGTCAGCCCTCAAGGACGCCATGATCGCCCGCGGCGATGCCAACAACACCAAGTCCCTCGAAATGATCCGCCTCTCGGTTTGTTGCTCCCACTGCAACTAAGATAAGTCCAATCGCATGCACAACTGGGCTTCTTCTTCTTCTGAGCAAATGCATATGCGTCCGACTTGTTTTGGGTCATTTTGAGGGTTGCTCTGACTACCCTCACCTCTTTGAGACATGCGAGACATGGCATCACTCAGTTGCATTGCTGCTGAGACCCTGATGTTCACAACACCTGTCATGAGCACAGGTCCTCCAGGATATGTTGCATGGAGCTCTTTGGTCCATTTTTTGCTTTCTGAAGTTGGAGCCGCAACGACTCCTAACTTTGCAGCAACAACCTGCTGGGACCATTACTTGAACCACGGCCAAATGGACCCAAATCTGCTGTGTATTGTAGCTAGGACATCAGTCGTTGTTTGACGGAAGCATTGCTGATTATGGGTACCAAAGAATATTATGATGTTGGGATCAGACTCAATAGGTTCAAGGTATATATTACGTCTTTCAAAAGGGGTCTAAATCGCAGATTGCAAGTTCCCATTTTGGTCTACATCTCAGGGCAAATGATGAACATGCGACTCTTGGGCAATGACTTGAGTTCCCGGCGTATTTGTCACATGTTGCGCACTGGTGAAAGCAGATTTGCTATACCGTAGTCTAGGCATTAGTTAGCCACGCGCCGCAACGCAACGCAGCTCCAAAGGTACTTGTAGGTGCCAGAAATCATGATTCTATAATCTAAATTCCGGATAAAAAACGTCCAAGATAGAACACTTGATGCAACGCAACGCAGGGAGATTGGCCAAATTTAGTCTAGACTACGGTGTGTGTGATAGCCAAAATCATTCGCAACCATGCACTCTTTTCTCTCTCTCTCACAATGCTGGAGTTGCAGGGCCGCCTCCAAAAGGCCGTGAAAGACAATATGGCAGAGCTGAAGCAGAAATTCCATGCCAAGGCCATAGAGAGCCCGCACGGCAGCGCCGACAACCCCGCCGTCGACTTGCTTGACGTGGCAGCAATGCTGTCGTTGCCGCCGTTCTGCCCCAACCTGCACGATCGAGAGAAGCGCCTTTTGCTGCTCATGCTACATGACTGGGACTTCAGGAGCGAGGGCTGCATCACCCTGGTCAACCTGCTGCGCATGAGTCATGCAGTCAAGCTCGTCAAGCTCGCCCCCGGCCAACCGCCTGTACGAACCCATCTCAACCCATCTGCGACGCGTTTCAAGCTGCAGCAATACAAGTCGTTTAAGTAACACCTGTAAATCAGATTCTAGGCGACGATTGTGGTCACCGAAGTCCACACGTCAATCAGGTATCCAATGCAGCGCAACTCAGCTCCCAGGGTACTGCAGCTAGCATAAATCGCCAATTCTCAGGTCTGATTTCCGGGTCAAAACGCAACCTCATAGAGCACAAGACATAACGCAACGCCAAAAAGCCCAGTCGATGTCTAGACAATGTGAGCGTGCACCAATTGTGCAGCATTCATGATGAGCTACATTGGTATAAATGTTGACCAATCTTGAAAGCCCGAAGTATTACTGTGCCGCATGCGAATTGCAGTTCACTCCAAAAGAGGGCGCCTGGCCCGCTGAAGGCACTGGAGGGAGGGCGCCCGGGTTCTCAAAGCAGCTGACAGAGGCAAAGAAAGCAGCCGAGGCACTGGAAATGGAGAATTTGCGCTTGAAGAAGGAATCGAGCGATGCCCAGGCGCAGCTCACGCAGTGGGAGGCTATGCTGGCCAACACCGGAAGCTCCGCTGCACTGTTCTCTACTGGCAACCCTGATGTGGACGCCCGCATTCACGATCTGCATGCCAGCAGAGAGCAGTACCAGCTCAATTACCTCAGAACGAAGGGCCAGCTTGAGTCCACAAAGATGCTTCTCACGGTGCGCCAATTCTCTTTGCACATCCAGCTTGCTTATGTGAAGCATCTCGCTGCCTGTGCATAACTATCTTCTTGTTAAAATGGTGGACCCCTTCTTACGGGAGGTTGCTTTTAAAAGTCATATTGTTAACTGCCATTATGGCACCCCTGGTACTGCACGTCTAGATGCAGTTGAGCCATAGGGTCGCTGCCCACCTGCAAGAATTGGCAGCCGAGATAGACCAGCCAGAGGTGCAGGTTCGTTCTGTGGGTTGATTTTGTGATGGGTAGAGGGGTGCACGAAACATGTTGACAATACAAACTGTTTCATGAACAAGTTCATAGAAAAGAATGCGGTGCTATCATCACAACAGTACAGTATCAGTTAAACAGGCTCAGAAACCCAAGATACACGAGACGTGGTGAGGATCTAGGCTAGATATCTCCAGAAATCTCAACAGGCCAACCCGTGTCGCTGAATCCAAACGACTGCTCTGCTGCGCTGGCTCGGACAGTTAAAGTGGTTGAGACGATTGCAGATGGCTGCTTAGCTGTATGACCCAGTTAACATCTTTGGGACTATTCGTACTGATTGGCAAGGGCAAGTCTGCTTGCCATGAGGGCTGAAGGCGACGCTGATGACCCAGCTGCCATGCCCTCTCTGGTCAGCGCGGTCTTTTCAAGAGCTGACGTCCCGAAAACGGACCAAGCCGTGGGTAGCGATGGAAGGTGGGGTTCCGCGGACACGGGCGTGGGTTGCTTGCTTTCATGAAGAAGATTTGGTGGTAAGCACGAAAGCATATACCATCCGCTGGCCACCTGTGCAGCCAAAGACAAGATGGGATAAAAAGACATGGCTGTTACATGCAGGAGCAGCAGCAGCTCCTCGAGCAGTGCCGCAAGGAGGTATTGGAGCACCGGGAGAGGGCTAGGGACTTCGAAGAAAAAGCAGCACGCTGCGATAAAGCTGAGGCCGATGTCCAACGGCTGCAGGGGCAAATCGACAAGCTCAGAGAACAGCGAGAAGCTGCGTTGGATGGGCAATTTTCGGTGTGCAGACCCACTGGCCCCCGCCTTGAGCGCTTGTTCAGCAACCTTTGTGCTACAAGCGATTGGCAAGCTCTACATCAGACGATCACGGCCAAAGGAAAGCACAGGAGCGCCTAGCTGCTAGAGAAACTCAAAAGCTTACAGCTTTGCTTCTTGCAACAAGCTAAAACACAAGGCAAGGCGTTTTGATTCGCACACTATGGCGACTGTCTGCTGAAAAGTATAGCACGGGACTAGATATCTCAGAGATAGAGGTAGGCAGAATTCAAAGAGGATGTTTGTGCAGAAAGTCCCAGCAATGCTTGATAGACAGGTTCGGCTGGTGCTACCACCACTTGCTCGAGGGCTATCTATGTGTTTCTGCCAAGTTCCTGTATTTCATCCAGGACACCAGCAAGTTGAAAAACCAAATCCACAATCTCAAGGGTGAGAAGGTGAAGCTTGAGGGCCAACTCAAAGAGGCATTAGAGCGAGAGGCCATGTCCATGAAGCAGCTGTCCGACCTCAAAACAGATCGCAGCCAGACCAGGGTGGCTGCCCTTGAGAAGGAGCTTGCCCACAAGGAGGAGCTTCGCCAAATTCTGCAGAATGAGGTGGACAGACTGCAGGCAAGGCTAGGTCTGGTCACCATTGGCTCAGGAGACCAAGCCACCCCGGCGGCGCCTGGCGGGCAACCAACATTCAGCAGCAACGACTTCGAGATCATGAAAATTCACTGGGAGCAAGACCAAGCCGAACTTGCTAAGGTGCGTCAGCGTCCAACCGCGTGGTAGCGTGGTTACATTCATATGAGAGACACCAGCGCTTTGCCAGGACAAAACTGGACCCCTCCCCCGTCACCTCGTACGTCATCAATTTTGGGTGTTCTGATCCATGAGCTGTGCAGCACGGCGAAGCACACTGCTCAGGCTGAGCTCATCCCCTTTACCTCCTGTCGTGCAGCTTGTGGTGCTTATGTTGAGAAGAGCGTACATGTCAGATTGTCCCAGTCAACGAGGATGTGGGCTCGCAGTTCCAAAAACTGTACAAGGACTTGGAAAAGGAGTATCAAGAGGTGCGTGCGATGAACGGCGAACTCGCACATCAGCTAGCGCGGGAGAAGGCAGGGACTCAGAAAGAGATCGAGCAACTCCAACGGAAGGCAGAGAAGGCACAGGCAGAGCTGGACCGCATCAAACTGCTGCCACCGCCGACACTGCCCTTCCCGGACACCTTCACAGACATTCCACCGGATGACATGTCCGATATCTCCGAGAACCAGAACGTCTTTGAACTCGTCATCGAAAATGGACGCCTGGAAGTATGCTTTTAATCGCCTCGCACTTTTCTCCAGTTGCTTCCACTGGTGCTGCCAATGCCATTGCTGGCCGCTAGACTTTTTTCTTATAACCGTAAGGTCAGCCAAAGCCATGGGCCACGGCCTCTTTCCAGATCAGGGGCATGCTTCTGTTATAAATTCATATTGCGCCCTTTCACCCTGTGCTGAGCTGATGCACATGAAAGCAAAGCAGCACAGTATCCACCAGTCCTCCCGACCTCAAGTTGCAGATGGGAAGCGCCCGTGTAAAAAAGATATACCGCCCTTGGATTGTTGGTGGATGCCACATCCAGCTGCGAGCAAGCATACATGGTGAATGATGATGATATATCCTGCTGTTCCTTGTGTTATCTATGTGAGGTAATGCTTTCTGCCACGATACCGCAACCACATGGACACAATCAGGTGTTCAAACGCTCAGAAGCGAGGCAGAGACAGACTATTCCCAGCCAGAACTTGTGCTGCAATGGAGGCAGACTATTACGACCATGCAGAACCACATGGAGCCAGACGTGAGCACGTTCTTCACAATGGACTTCTTCGACCACCCCACGCAAGTGTCCACGCGCCAAACGGGCCGCAGCCCCAAGTACAACACGACCATCCAGTTCATCGTGCCCATGGACTTCAACTTCCTCAAGTATCTTGCAAGCAGCGTCCTGCAGCTGGAGCTGAACCAGGCACATGGATTTGATTTCACACAGATCGGTCGCGCCCAGCTCAGCCTGGGCAGCGTCAAGCATGACCTCGAGGTCTCACCCAATGCCCCAACCCGCCGGCAGCTCGACCTCCGTGGCGCCGCTGACCGCTTCCTTGGCAAGGTCACTGTATGTCTCTCGATCCCTGCACCGTTTCTCTGCGTTTGTGTCCTTCTACCCTCTGCCACCCTTGCTCACCACCAGGTGCACAACCAGCTGCCCTTGTCACTGGAACAGGTTTGACAGTCAACTGCTTTCCATGGAAACTCGTGATTGCTTCAGCTCCACTCCGTCAGAACTATTGAGGGGTTGGTTGCCTGCCTTGTAGTGGTTGGTGTCTCTGCCTGAGTCAGACCTCTGCGTGCAACACCAGTCACACACCTCGCCGCATTTGGCCCCACCATGATATTGTTTGCACATATCCACCAGTGGTGGCTGTGCAATGGAAGCAAATCCATTCCTCTGCTTGCGCTGCTAAATTTCAGCAATTCTGCTGAAATTTCAGAATAGTTAGTTTCAAGTGGGCTGGTGAGACTGTCGTGAGCAATGGCTGTGTGCGTCCAGGTGACCTACAGGATGCTGCGTCCCATCATGCCATTTGTGCGACAGCACCAAGAGCGCCTGGCCAAGCAGATCCCGCAGCACCCCAACGAGTTCATGAAGGCTGCCGCCAACGCCGCTCGTGTGCCATCACGGGCGTCAGGCATCCGAGTCACCATTCAGGGCTGCCAGAACCTAGTCACCCTTCGAGGGTCAACATCGCGTCCGTACGTCTCGTACCAGTTCCCAGGCTATCCCAAGCCCGTGGACTCCCCCTTTGGCGCCGGCACCACACCGGTGTTCAATGATGCTCATGTGTTTGAGTTTGGAGACTCTCCACAAAGCTCCTCGACCTTCGCTCAAGCTCTGCGAGCGTTTGCACTCCAAGTGGTATGGCCTTTTCAGCTTTCAATTGGACACTGGTGTGCAGCGAGCTTCACAAGCGATGCTGTCCGCTGCGCGTTGTTTTAGTGCTCGGGCTCCTGCAGGGTGAGGCCCTTGCAACCTGGCTTTGCTCAAGCATTGTATGCCATGGTTGTAGACAGTCCCCAATGGATAGTCCGCCGCATGCAAGTCCAGGCATGGAAGAAATCGACATTTCCATCATGCTTGGGCTACGTGTCGAAGACCATCCCATGTCTCGCCCGTTATCGCCCTTGTTGGCTGACTCATTGCATTGATGGCATCAAACGTAATGTGCAGGTGGTGTTTGATGGCGCGGAGGAGGGCGCAGCGGCTCAGATCGGAACCGCCAACGTGTCGCTGCGTGGCCTTGTGGACGACCTCAGAATGGTAACGGGGCGCTTCACGCTTACTCACCCCGAGACTGACCAGGTCACTGGCTCCGTGGAGCTCTGCATCGAGTGGACAGACCTCCTCAGCAGGCCTCAGCAGCCTGTGCCCCCCGCCATCATGCAAGCGCCTGTCAGCCAGACACCGCTGCAGCCGTTCTCGTCCCAACACGTCGGCCCCGGCGAGACCATTATCGAGGTCATGCTCGTGGATGCCAGCTTGCAGGTGCCCACTGCACTTGTCTCTTGCCTTCCACGCTGTCCATGGCACCGCATGTGCTCTCAACTTGAGTCAAGCATATTTTTTCTTTTTCACCGCATACATGCAATCGCTGGCAACTCCTCCAAGTGCGATTTGGGTTGGAGGGTCGCAATACATGTGCAAGAGTCAAGAATTGCGCACGGCTCTTGTCAGGTTCGCCTTGTGTCAAGGACTGCAGTGCCTGCTCGAAGAGCTTCAACGTCATAGCCACGTAAATGTGCTGGCAATCTCGATCACGGAACCCAAGCCATGTGATGCAGCGCCAGAACAGTGCAAATATTCTGTCGTTGGCCTCTAAAGCTTCCAACAAACAATCATCCTCACGATGAGAATCGCAGAAATGGTGTCCAGAATCCAATTTTCAGCGATAACAACAACACATCACCCTTTGGCTGACGACACGACCCTGTATTCTGCAGGATGGCGTTCTTTCCCATGGCCAAAAGGTACACGGGTCGTTCGGATTCTACACTTACCCCTCCTCTGCCTCCCCGTCTATAGCCTCGCTCACTCCTGTGTTCAACTACAGTGTTGAGTGCAAGGTGCCCACCAACGCTGATTTCCTGACGTACATGGACCACCGCACCATGGCCGTCAACTTCTTTAAGTTGGACGGCTGGGAAGCGACTCAATTCGGATCGGCCACAATCGCACTCAGAGATGTTGTCAACGCCTTTGCCGACGGCCATGGTACGCGCCCCAACTGCAGACTTGCATGTCGGCCCAAGTAACACGCTTTGCCGACATAAGCCGTAAAGGTGCACAACTATGCAGACGGGACAGTTCAGAAAAAATCTGCATAAGGCACTCTCATACGCCAAGCACCACACTGCTTGTACCGTTCTCCTCACGTGAGTGCCGTTCGTGAGCATAGCATGCTTCAATAAACAAAATCCAAAAGAGTGCAGAGAGGCAGTGTGATGCATTTTGCTCGTGGCATGACGTCGTCGGAGCTGATCGTGCACCGCCTTGCAGGTCTCGGGCAGCACTCGGTGACGTTCAACGCGCACATCATCAGCGAGGCCACCTCCCAAATGCTCGGACAGTGCAAGGTGTCGTTCCGCTGTCTGAAGCCCATCAAGGAGCAGTTGCAGGCGTTCAGATCCAAGCCTTCGGGCGTGCAGGCTTCCAGCCGGCAGCCCGGACCAGCAGCTGATGTCCTCGTGTCACAGTCCACGCCTGCCATGAAAGCTCTAGCCCCGCCATCGACACAGGACAACACCCTGCGTGCTCCTTCCCAGGATAGATACAGCACTCTCGGAGACTCCATTGACGCTCCAGTGGTGTGATCCCCGCACGTGCTGCCCTTGTTGCAGATAACATCGTTTCATGTGGTTCGAGTCCGTGTTCGTCTCTCGGGGGCTGTTGTACGAGCTGGTGTGATGATGATGTATCGTTTTACAACACTACCGCATCCACATGGACATTGGTAACTCCAAGACCTACTTGGGAATGTGTATGGGTAGTCAAAATTATCGTGGGCAAGCCTATTGCTTCTTGGGTCTCTGCTAGTAGCAACATGTACTCCTCAGGTTGCTTGTGAAATGTCAGCATGAAGCCCTGTGCTATCTCTCTGAGATTTGTGGGTGTGGCCGGACGATGAACAGGCGAGTCATCACCAGCATGGCAGTAACACCTGCACCAACATGGGCAGACCTAATTCACGGGTGCCTGTGCCAGAGCGAACAACGATGCACAGCAGGATTGTGCATTCTGTCATGTGCGGCCGTGCCTCGGTTGCTTGACGCCCATACAACAGCGCAAGTATCGACGTTTGGTTGCTGCCTGTATAGAGCACAACCGAGCTGGCAGTCAAGGCAATCGGCAACCCCGTTGCGTGGCCGACGGACCTTGACAACTCGGTCGTCATATGCATTGAGAGCGTGCAGCTGATGTCGCCCCTGCTGAATAACAAGGCTCACACCCGCTACGCTGTCTTCTGGTCCCTTCTGGAGTCTCTCGACGCCAGTCTGGAAGCCACAAAGTACGTGGACAAGGCAAGCGCCCTGCTATCGTACAGCGAAGCAACTGTATATCGGCTGCGAGGCGTCACAGCAGAGCAGCGACAAGCACAGGTAAGAAATCCAGTTGACAATCATTTGCTCACTATCGGCTCTGTCCTTGTTGCAACCCGTGAGTCCTCCTCCGCGTTGCCCTGCGGAGGGGTGTCATGGCAACCTTGTGTGCAAGTGCATGTGCCCCTGTGTTTGAGCTTCAATTTGCTGGTCTGGTCTATGATGACATCACCACTTAAGTTATTGTTACCGCACAGGGCCTGTTGTTGCACAGGAGCTGACTTGTCGATGCTCTTCCCTGTTCTGTTCTCCCTGCGTGGGTCACACCAAAATTGAGGCCAAAGCCCTTCGGCATGTCCTCGTAGGCTCAGTGCTCGCTTGTCTGGACCTGGCGTGACTCCCGATTGCGTTTCTTTTTCTTTTCTTTTAGGTTGTTGCCGCACACTAGAGGTCCGTGTTGATGCCAAGGCCTCTCTTCTTGGCCTACTTGTAGCACTGGATGAATGCATGGTGGAGGTCCAAACATATGTGAAGTGCAGTGGCACAAGGGTGGGCGATGGAGAATTTGGCGATGGATCTTTATGTTCTCGTCCTTTCATGTTACTGCAAATGGCAGATCCTGTGTAATCGTTCTTGACTGCCTTTCGACAATGACAGACTGGGTCGCTTGTGTGCAGGACTTCCTTGTCGAGGGGCTCCAGCATGGTGGTGAGCTCGTGTTTGCACTTGCTGCTGGGACCTCAGGAGAGGATGTTGAGCTGGTGGGAGAAACTGACTGCATCCGGCTGTGGGATATCATGGAGATAGGCGAGCACCGCTGGAAGTGCAACCGCCTTCCGATGTACGACTCACGTTCGCACCAACACGTCGCGGACCTCGTCGTCACCATCGTTGCACAGAGAGCGTTGCGCAGCTTGTGGGAGATGCGTGGGCACATGGCATGAGCTCGCCGTTTCTGTCATAAGCACTGAACACAGCTGCCTATCAGATGGTTGCAATCTCAGCTGCTCCAAGCCTCGTACCAGTGCTGGAGGATGAATGTGTTCCTTGGGGAAGTGTGTTTAACGTCATGCACATCAAACTGGATCATACACGAGCAGCCGCAGAAGCTGCCTTGAGACAGCACTGTCTGAAAGTCAGGGTCAGTGAAGCTCATGTGGCAGCTTGAAGGGGTATTGACATGCATGTGGACGGGCGTAGACGACACTGTTCGGAAAAGTGACATAGACTTGATTACCCGCGCCCGTCAGCTGCCAATAGGATAGATGCAAGCATTGTTCGCTGCAGGCAGATGATGTGCATGAAACACGCGGACGCACCGCTTTACATTGAGTGTTACCCGTGCTATTGTAAACCCCCTTGATTGCACATTTGTGAGCAGCCAACACGAGCGATTTCTTGTGCATCATGCAGCAGACGTAGTGGTCGCGCTTTTGTGCTGGGATGCATTACACTTTGCACTAGAGCTGGTTTTGCTCGGAAAGCGTCGACGGCTTGTCAGGGGATCCATGATTCGCAAGGAAACTTTGCGAATAATCCCCAACAAATCGCCAGTGTCTTCAAGACACATTACGCAAAGTTGGCAAGTCCATGGGAAGATCCTGATTTTCTTCAAGACCATCGGATTCACATACAAACAGACTTCTGGAAATGGCAAGACGAGGGCAAGGACGTGTTCCAGCCAGAGTTGGATGGGAGTTTACGGAAGAGGAGATCAATGGCGCCATAGATCACGTTCCGCTACATAAATCGGCCGATAGCGATGACATCACAGGCGAACTCATCCGAAATGGCGGAGGAGAACTGAAAGCCCTGCTGTTGTCTCTGCTGAACCGGGTTTGGCGAAATGAAAGTGTTCCCACAAAGTGGAGGACTGGGATTATAGTGAGTCTATACAAAGAGATTCCACTGACCCAGGAAACTACCGGGGAATTACGCTCATCTCAATTATCCGCAAGCTCTTTAGCACCATGGTCCGTTTACGGCTTGAAAAAACGGTGGGACTTCATGAGTCTCAATGCGCTTTCCGGGAAGGACGTTCCTGAATCGACCACATCTTTACAATGGCTCAGATGGTGAATGAGTCAGGTGCAACAAAGCAGGCCCTTTATGCCTTTTTCCTGGATATTAAGAAGGCTTACGATGTGGTCTGGAGGGAAGGTCTTTTCTATAAACTGAAAGCTAAAGGAGAAAAAGGCAAGATGTGGCGGGTTTTGCTAGACTTGTTTTCAAAGTCACAATCCTCGGTCCGCATTGCTGGTGAGTCATTCCCATTGATGGTAGGCGTTGGACAGGGCGACCCCCTCTCCACCCTACTTTTTGACATCTATATCGACAATCTGTTGGAGTCGATGCATGCGGAAGGCGGCCCCAAAGGAATTTGCTTTGCACAAGGGGTCGAGGTCAGGGCCCTCACATATGCGGACGACCTTAATGGTAGTGACACTTGATCCCCAGCACTTGCAGGTCAGTATCAACCATGTGGCTGAATGGTTGAAATGCTGGCGCATGCAAGCAAATAAGCTGAAAAGTGGCGTGATGGTGTTCCATCCCAAGGAAGGTGAATCAGCGAGCGTCCCAGCTGAGCAGCGATTGAACACCTGGACACTGGACGGACACGCTCTGTCGCAGGTGCAATCATATAAGTACTTGGGAGTTTGGATCACAGAAAGCGGGTCTTAGGATTTACATGCAAGCAAAGCACTGGGCAAAATGTGAGCTGCCTTGGGGTACTGGAGGCCACTTCTAGCTTGTCATCGTATCCCGATCAAAACACGCGCCATGATGATCCAAACCTTCATCTACAGCTCAGTTCTGTTTGGTAGTGAGGTCTGGTCAACATCACAAGTCAATAGACGCTGCTTTGACGTCGTCGCAAAGGAGGCGATGCGAGCAGTGATGGGATTGCAGTGCGCAGAAGTTGCCTCAGAAGTCTTGTTCACAGACTTGGGCCTACTGCCCCCCTCGCTTCTAATGGATGCCTCTAAACAATGCTATGACAAGCATTTGTCCACTTTACAAGGAACTCAATGGTGTAAACTGGCAAAAGCGAGTCGTTTTCCCGGGCATAGAGCAGTCGGGCGCCCAAGGGCAGGGGCCAATTGGCAAGGAGAGGTGCAGAAATTTTCAGCGGACATTTGCCACAAACCTGAATTTCTCTGACATCTTCAAGGCCCCTAAAAAACAGCAGGTCGCTAGGCGTATCTCCTCCAGATCCCAAGGGGGAGTGCGTATAGTGAATATGCCAGTGCTGGGAGCAGAGGCGTTGCCTACTGATGAGGTTGATAGGCAACACCTCCTCGACAATATCTGGAGTTGGTACCTAATTCGGGGGAAAGCCAGATATGTTGCATCGCCGCACTCTGCAGTGCCATGGAAGTGGATGTGCATCGGTGAACAGCCACGCAGTCTTGCACCATATCTGTCAAGTTTGCCCTCTGTTCGGGCTCGTACTATCATGAGCGCTAGGAGTGGTAAGCTGTTTGCCCTACGAAGCCGACTTCAAAATCAAACTTACGAGTTTGTGGATCCCTTACAGTATCACTGCGACGACTGCGATGAGCATTTGGGGGATGCTCACACAGGCTGTGTTCATTGTACTGTGGATTGTCCCATCTTGTGGCCTAAAATAGACCAATTTCTTGAAATGGTTGGAGGTCTTGGATTGCAAGGTGGGAATTTGGCAACTAACTTGGAAACTCTGTTGGGAGTTGATCTCCTGACAAAGATTCTGAGTGTGGGTTGCGACGACCTCCCAAAGGAATTGACGGGTCGTTTTTGGTCAGCTGTGGCTGATCTCCTTTCCTGCAGGGTACAAGACGAAGACGAAGAAGACATGTCAGGTCAGGTTATGGTAAGTCAGGCTGGTCCAGGTACGCTTGCCTCAGGTGGTGGTAATGATAACACGGATTACCAAGTAGTTCTTGGAGTTGCCAATGTCCATGTGGATGCGGTAGTGTTGTAAAAAGATACATCATCATCACTAGTCCATCACATCCAGATATTCCACGCTGACCTGCACGTTCAACCGGTCCAGCAAGGCATCACAGGCATCTTGCATTTCTGATGGTGCATGGCTTCGTGCCGTACGGGCACATTGGAGGGCACTTTCTAAGCGCTTGAGCTTCTCCAGGGCAAGAGCCTTGCGGTAGTGCGCTTTGGCAATCATGGGTTGCATATCGATCGCAAAGTCACAGTCCATTATGGCAGCCGTGTAGTGCTTCTCGGCAACGCCTGGGCCGTCCAAAGCCAAGTCTGCCAGCAGCCCACACCTGCATGCTCCACATCTCCATCTCCGCATCTTGACTGATGGCATACCGTAACCAGCATTCCATATGTAACGTCATGTGCGCACTCTTGAGTGCACAACACCGGAGGCCCAGGATTGAAAAGCAGTACTTCTTTCACATGCATTCAGGTGATGCGATGTAACAGCGTTGCATCCGGTGCGCACCTGTCGCAAGTGTCGGCGGCACTAAAATGTGCTGCACGCATCAGGTACGCCTGGGCACGATTGACGTGATAGACAGCTCGACGAGGCATCTCTGTTGCAAGTCTCTCGTAGGGCACAAGCTCGTCAATCGCTTGGGAATAGCAATAGATGGCCTTGGTGAAATCCTTAACTTTGAAAGCAAGGTTCCCTTGCGCTTTCCAGTCCTCCGCGGGAGAGTCTGAAGCACAAGCAGGATTGAAAGGCATATGCAAGGCCTCCCGGGCTGCTACAATGTGCATCCAGTAGCATGGCCAGTGGCTATTTGGTCACGACATGTGCATGCCATGGCACCTCATCAGGCAGCATTGTAATGGCAATATTTGGACATTGTTTGGAACACACTGTTCCAGCTTGATAACTCAAGTCAATGATAGTTTAATAGGCAAGATAGGCCGGAGCCCATAGGGCACGTCCCTCTCACTGTGCTTCATAGCGCAGGGGCGATGGCGTTATTCCCAATAAAATTACTTATTCCTTGATGATGGACGAGTGCATCGTGGTCTCACTGTTGGCCCAGCTGGAGAGCAGTGGTGCGGAGCAAGGCGTACCATTAGGTGAGGATGAGTTGACCATCGTGTGGTCGTACTTCATCGTGATGTTGTCCTCATCTTCCCGGGATATGCTCGAGCCCGAGACTCCCAAAAGAGGCACTGGCTCGGCATGAGTGCTTGCTGCACCAAAGCGCCCGTAGTCCTCAGCAAGCTTCACCAACAGTTCCTTGTCTTCGGCTGGCAGGTCTTCCTTCTCTTGCCATTCCTATATATTGGGACACGGTCAAAAGCACGATGCCTATGCTAGAATGGTCAACTCGTTAGCTCGATTGGCACGCATGTTGTTCATGACGGGAGCATGGCTGTGGCAGGTGTCCGCGTGGATCCGGTAGTGCTGTAAAAAGATACATCATCATTATATGTCAGTCGGAAAGCTCGAGAGTTACCTTGAGTACGTCGAGAATATCCTGGCTAAGCTGCAGGATACGCTGCTTACAGAAGTGGTAACGCAGCCACGAAGTGTAAAAGGCAAAAATGCGAATGGCCAGAGACGATGCTCCAGGGAAAGGGTCGCTTCTATGCTGCAGTAGGCTTGATATAAGTGACGTCCTTGACAGCTCGAACATGCGAGCCCATACTTTGGCATCGTCTGGCGGGATTTTGCCTTCCGGGGTGCGGATAGGCTCGTGCCAAGGGAAGAGCTCTTCATGCGTAGCTGCAAAAAGAACATCCATAACCTGCAAACACTTACATACGTCTCGAGAGCTCTTCCCATGTGCAAACCAGAGCATGCTACACCTCTGTGAATGTTTGCTATGTTTGGATTATACTCTTTTGAGGCACGTGGCCTGGAGCATCCATCAGCCTAAGGTCTCTCAGGCCAATCATGGCAACATAAAGAGGTTATCTTCGAGCATGACTCTGCCAGCACTGATCAAAACTGGTCCGACCAGCTTCGTCAGCGACGTACTCATTTGACTCACCCCATCAGTGGAGTCGCAGATCGGTAGAGTGCCATCTGAACTCGCGAGGGTGATGCCACCAATGTAGAGAACTGCCACCAATGTAGAGAATATGTAGCAATACGTCTACATCCATCGCATTGCCCATTCACTTACCCGGTAAGCGGTAAGATAGGAAGCATACCTGCCCTCGGATGTGAAAATTCTCGTGCAGCAGCATGTTGACCAGCGAGAGCAAGCCGCCAGCTTCAATGAAAGGCTTCATTAGTTCCCACTTGTGCTTGTGAGCAAGGTAGAGCGACGACAGCGCTTGTATTTGCATCTTGTATTGCGGATGGGACATCGCTGCCCCTTCTGGTGCATTTGCTAGGAGGGTAGGGTAGTGTTGCATGTCCTCAGGCACTGGATGGAAGAGGATGCCCCGAAGCTGCACATACGCATACACAACATCAAGCAAGTATGCTCGTGTTAATTTAAACAAATATGTGGAACCAATAAGAGCAGTTTTTTGTAAATTGGCAAAGTTGATGTCAATAGCTGGCACAACGAGACAGCCTTCCTTGTATGCGCTGCCACCCCCTGCTGGCTGTAAGAGTTGAGGTCCCACATGACATCCCGGGATCCCTCTCTATGTAAATTGCCCCTAAGTATTGCCCATAAGCGCCACCTTAATGCAAGTGTTTGCGCCCTCGGTATGATGTACAGAATCACACATCGTGCATCACCAACAGATTGTCGGCTCAAACCCACGGCTGGTCCATAGTGCGCGGGTTTCACGTATGAATGTGACCAAGATGTTACAAGGTTGCTGCAGAGTGATGGATGAAACCGTGTATCCCCCAAGCCTGTTCCACACCCACACTCACCAAAGAGGTCGGGAGGGGGGGAATCCTTAGCAGAACAAGACACCATACCTACGCCACATTTGCCATGTATTAGTATTTTAATGTGAGGACGCATGGACAGAAATGGTACGAGACGTTGCAGAACAGCTGAGGCATGCATAGCTCACTATTGCCAGTTCAATCACCTATACGTCTCACTGCTGGTGATTGCCGCATGCTGGTCGTGGAGCCTGGTTGGTACTGCAGCAAGCGAAGTCGCCTCGTCGCTGTGCGGTTGGGCCACCGTCGACGGAGACAAAAGAAAGGTGTACAAGACACGCCAACGGTTGGCGTGCACGTGTGTAGAGCGCATGGTGTTGAGCATCGAGTTGTCGCGGCGTCCATCGCGTGCCCTACTTTGTGAATACGAAACCTGCTGGCGCTCAGGCACGTCGAATAGGAGCCCACGCGAATGGAAACAGAGAAAGACACGATTTAGAAGCGTTGGCATACTTGTATGAAGGTCACGACAGCGTGCAAACCGACCAGATTGCACACAAGTCGCGGAAGCATGGCAGACCTGATTGTTTGCGCAGTGTGCACAGGTGCGCACCCTCTCTGCTGTGATTGATTTTCGCAACACAATTTCTGCGTCCTTCACTGAAGGATTTTCGTATTTACGTCTTACGCCTTCTTCAATCTGCTTGGTCATCTCTGGAGGCAGTGTGAAATCCTTGAAAACGGGATCCAAAAACGAGCGCACCGACTGCAGCTCAGCATTCTGTGAAATCGTCATTACTGGCGACGCTATGCAAGACTGACAAGACGTTTATTGAGCAAGATGACTATTCTTCGTCTGCGTTGAGTGGCACTGTACCCTGACACCGTTCATCATGCAAGCAGATTATCACCCATCTGCATGCTGACAGACAAGCGGGCCGTACGATTTTGCTAAGGCTTGCTGTTAAACGCCCTGTGGTACAAGCAGCATGCTGATTGTTGTCCCTCACTGATTGTGCTCGCGACATACATCTATCCAAAGACTTGAATTTGGTAGATATCTCTGAGATAGGAGTGCCACTATGCTGTGCCCTGGTTTCACGGCACGGATCATGCGAAACACTACAGGATTACCTGTAAATATCACAGGTTTACTCACAGAAGGCTATAGAGACCAGTCTGAGAGAGGGGGTAAAACTGTGAGTGAGAAAATGCAATGTAACACATCATGCCCGAAACAGAAATAGAATACAAGACCCTCACAAGGATCATAAATGCGATGAACTCCACACATAGCCCAAGTCAACATATATGAAGAGTGATGCTTGTAATGTTGACACAGCAAGGAAAGTACAACAAGAGTCACGGAAAGGAAAGGGGAAGCTTTCAAGAAGAAATGATCCTAGAGCGCCTGCATGCTTGCTTTGAGCAAGATCGCAATGGCAGCGGCAACAGTGATCTGGATCATATTGACGACATCGTTCGTCAGCCATTCAACCTCACCCTGTACCGAAGCTCCCAAGTAGCTTTCGAACAAGTTGGCGATGGTCGCAGCCAGTGTACAGACGATGGCATCCCTCAAGTCGACCTGAATGCAGCCCCAGGATCACAAAGGATGCCACCTTTGTACCACAAGACAGTCTGTTCATTGCAATGCGCACAGCGCAACACGGCAAACAACCTATGCTCGACATCCTTGCAATGAAAACTTAAGAAATCAAAAGTCACAAGCATGTAGTGCACGCTGGCGACAACGACACCGGCCCTCAGCGACCAGCATGCATAGTCTCAGAAAGAATACTTCCTGAGATTGGACACACGAAAAGTGGGAGCCACTTGTCTCTGCGTATTGAAGTACGTTCGGAGTTCAAGAAACAAAATTGAATGTCTCCAGCATTGTCCCCTGTTTACATGTGACGGCGCTGCAAACGACTCATCACGTGCACTGCCAAGCTCTCAGCTCTTAGTGCTTCGAGTAGTTTGCCGTACCTGCCCGACATAAAAGGCGAGGATGGCATAGCCAAAGGCCGCCGCAACACCTGCCAATGTTCCTTCCAAGCTGACTGCACCTTCCGTTCCTTTAGGCACTAGCTTGAAGTTGGTGACTAGGTATGTGGTCTTGCCATACGCCTTACCGACCTCGCTGGACACCGTATCCGACAGCTTGCTGCCAAAGCTGGCCACAAATCCCACCTGCCAAAGCTCGTAATTGCCTGTGATGATCGCTGCCCAGGCGCACGCCACACCGGCTATGCCTGAGCCCCACACACTTGCCTGCATGCGCATGTCGAACCTTGCAGTGTGGAAGGACACTCCCCAAACAGCTTGTTACCTTCACGTTACACCTTCGCAGCACCAGGCCAACCAAGCATCCAATGCACCAAGCAATGCAGGCCATGTCTCAGGGATATGCACAATGAATGCAAGTTTACAGCTTGGACTTTTGATGTGAAGAAACAATTGCTGGTGACGATTTGCATTCGAAGTTGGAAGGTGCGCACAGGCGTCCTCCTGCCAGAACCCCTTTCTGCAATCCCAGCGGCTTCCTTCTCTTTGATCTTCAGTTTGGTCACCGCTGAGCCCAGGATGAAGTACAGGCACACCAGCAGGTACCCACTCCATCCAAATGCTGAGAATATGCTGCCACCCAGAAACCATGCGTGAGCAACTCCAGCGGAAGATAACCCAGAAAGAAGGACTTGGATGCCCAACACGAATACAACGCTGTTGAAGGCAAAGCCCGCCTGTAGACCCGGGTGAGCAGCTTGCAGAGCTGCGACTGGAACCTGCACAAGCAAACTTTCAGTGCCTTGACCTTCAACATTTATTTAACCTTTGAAAGGAGTATGTACAAGGGCATTCAGTGCAAGCGAAGCACATCCTTTCGGAACTTGTACCCTAACAGCACGCTGAAGCGAAACTAAAACAAGCGACGCAAGTGCTACACACAGGGGATCTTTTGTGGCTGCCTCGGTCGCTAATCATGATATGTGTTCAACTATGTGAGCAGGGCCCGTTACATCGCAACTAGATTTGCGACACGACAACACAATGGCAAATGTGTCTTGGACGACAGGACGACTAGCACAACCATGAAGCATAGATGCGCACGGAACTCAGAAAATCATCGATAGCACTGGGAGTGTTACTACGGCATGCAAGCCTTGCATTTTTAAGGGAAGCTGACGGTGTTGTGTTACACAAAGGCAAACGCAATACTCCACTGTGTGGCCGAGCCACACTGCGACAAATGACACCAGACATGTGAAGTTCCAGTCACCGTGAAGGTTCGGTGGGAAGATGCAGGGCAACAAAGAAGTGGGCTTCGTATCTGCAGCACTCGCTTTCGGATTGCGTCGACACCAACTTGTCCACTCATTTTGTCCACTCATAGAAAAATTATCGTTCCGCAACATCGTGGAATATGTCGTGCCGCACGACATGGATCACGTGTAGAAGATCTGGGACGGTGCATCACGACGCATCATGCGCGATGTCGGAACGCGAAGCGGTTCGGCAGATTCTCAGGACGCGAAACGGCGAACTGTGCACGTGTGCTTATTCACGTCCGAAGGCGAGATCAGTGTCGACCAAACGGCTGCCTTGTGCCATAAGTACAGCCGGGTGGCGCGACAGTAACCCGTGGTTGCTCTCCAAGCTCGTCTTCAGGGTATTTCTCGTCCATTTCTCAACGCCTGCTTGTCTTCTGCAATACGTCACCATGGTTGTAAATGCTCGATGGTGTCGGGAGCACCCACGCACAGTGGCGCTGCTGCTTGTAGTGACCACGGCGTTCCTTGCAACTCCAAGTGGTGCGCTTCAGCATACGTTTGCAGCAAGGCTTGCTTATCTTGCTGGCGTATGATGAAGGGTGGCTGAATTGACGACAACGTGACGGCAACGTGCTTTCGGGGCTGTGTCCACGATCAATCAAATGGCACCATGTGCATTGCGTACTGCTTAGAATGCATGAATGCAGGCTGAAAATGATCTTTTGTCCTTCAAATCGTTATCATTCATCCCATGCTGGTGTACTTGTATAATGAATATGGTATACACGAACGCACAATCGCCCACCTTCGGGGACCCCGCACCGATGCAAAGTCCCCCAGCAGCCCGTCCTTTGCTTATTCAAGTCATTCGCTTTCGTCGCTTTGTCTGTAGTAGACTTCTCTGTGGTTGTGCAGCTGGACGAGATATCCTCGGTACCGTTTCGAGCGCATCTTGCACTTCAAGCGCGTCGACAGTCGCGCACACAACATCAGAAGACGCCATCGCCTCCGCAGGTGCGAGACAATACGCACTGCCTGCCATGGTTTGATGTCGCGCTGCAAGTTCTTTGACGGGATATGATCTGAAGATCTCCATGGTGTCCGTGATCATGATGGTCCAGGCTTCAACGAATGCTGTATTCGCTGCGGCTTGCCAGCCTACTGAAATGTTTATGTATCGATCCAGCATTTGCCTGGATTGAGCTAACAATATAGAAACGAATTGTGAAAAAATGTTCACCAGGAAGACTTGGGCCCCATTACAACTCTGTTTCTTTTGCAGCTTCTGATGCTGGGGCTTTTGCCTGTCAAGGAAGCGCCAAGGTTGCTGTGCATGCTGTTGCCAAGGCATGTGGTTATGCAGCGGCAGAAGCAATTGCTGCTACAGCTTCCAAGTGTGTCACCAAAGGTACAGCTCTACTCATGTGCACGTACGCATGCATGTTCTGTTCTGAGATCGATAAAAACAAGCCTGCCCACAGTCAATTCATCTTATCAATGATCGAGAGCATGGTGCACTCCAGACGACTGCATCAAATCTGGCTTGCTGCTTGTCTCTGGCATCTGCTCGGATATCTTGCGACGCAACAATCTCTCTTGATTCGTTGGCTGACTGTAGAGTGGCACACAAGCTCTGCAGCAGCAATGGAGGAAAGTTACGAGCATGACCAGTCCTGAATTTGGCCATATCTCCATCGTTGTTGGCTATTTAGGGCTGCTTTTGAAGTTGTCTTTATAAGGAGCTTGGTTGAAAACCTGCACACGTCCTCAAGCAGTCCAGAACACCCAGGCATGCACCACAAATACTCAGCAACATCGCCGTGAAGTGCACATGCTGTGGCATGCAGGGAACGCAAACGGATGTGCCTCCAGCAATGCAAGTGTGACGGCTACTGCTAAAGCTTTTGCAGCGGTATGAACATGCATTCACATCTTGCCCTCAATCATTTCCACGGACATGAGGCTGACATGAACTCTCTACCTGTGCTTGATATTCAGCACGCTTAAGCTGCTTTTGCAAAGCGCCTGCCTCAGCTAATTTATGCATTGGCAGGCAGCCCTCCCTGCTGCCTAAGATCGGTGAGGTTGTCACAAATGTGCCATTTGCGCCCTCAAGTCCTTCAATCAAGCTGTAAGCTCACATTAGATCTGCAGGCATACTTGTCTCTTGTTCACTAAATGCAAGCAACTGCGTTGCAACATGCATGTTTGAGTCTATCAACTCTGATTTCCGGTGGAAATCTGTGGTATGCCTGCAAAGAACTCACATGAGCAAGTCATGCTTGTAGGCGTTTGCTAAGGCCATGGCTTCTGCAGCATCAGGCTGCGGCTGCACTGTGGATGCCTCCGGCACAGCTTCCACTATGGAGAGTGTGGTGGTGAAGGCGCATGCCAAAGCCTACTCCCAAGTCTGCACGGCAGGTGAGTTTCCCTCTTCATCGTTTCCCTCAGATGAAAGTAATAGTAGCACTGATTCCCAAGTAGTTCATGGAGTTGCCAATGTCCATGTGGATGCGGTAGTGCTGTAAAGAGGTACATCATCATCATCGTCATGCCTCCCGCTGTTCTTTTTGTTGTTTGTTCACTCATGAAGGCTGCTCGGGCAGCGCTTGCATCCAGCTTTGCGCTTCACGAAAACATGGGCGGCACACCAGCTGCGTTCCTGAATGAACTGCCGCTCTTGTCTATACTGCCTCCAAGACCTTTCTATAACTTGATGCCAAGCGTGTCCTGGTACATTCAATAGCTCGAAACGGACTGAATAAAATACTGAGATGAGTGATAGTGGACTTAGGTCAAAGGCAGAAGTCTTGAAGATCCAACGTACTGTACAATGCTAACCACTTGAGAAATTGAGCAGGTGATGCCACCGGATCGGCATCAAGCTACCAGGAGACCTTTGTGTCCGCCAGCATCGAGTCTTTCGCAGAGGTGAAGCTCTTTCGTTCCATGGTCCTTTGAGACTGTTTCTCGCTCTTGCACATGTATGGCACAGAGGCTAATGCTGTGTTCCGAATATGACAGAGCAAGGTCATATTGCTGGCCTTGCACAGAACCGTGCGCGTAATGTCTGCATGCATGCCACAAAGTGTTGGCTTGATGGAGCTGTCAATGGGTGCAAATTTGGATGCACCTGTAAGCTTGCGCCAAATTATGGCTGTAGCAACATGCTATGCTTGTGGCTAGGTGATAGTTGGCTCAGAGCTGCTTGGGTTGCGAGTTGGCATTGCATTGTCATCGAGGATATCTGGCTTCCCGACCGAGACAAACACACTATGCCCAGATCGTACGGTGTGGTCAACTGATCACCGATCATGACGCTGTCTTACATCAACTGAGGAATGTTCAGGATCCATTGCATTCCATTATAACACGAACTCCAAATGCTCAATTTCGCACATTACCTCTTTCTGCTCCTCTCCTGGACTAGTGACAATGGTTGCTTACAGGCTATCTCGCACGCTGCCGCTGGTCAAGGTAGCTGTGAAGCAACTATCGAGGCCAACACTGCTACTGGAGCAACCCCAGACGGCTCCTCCACAAGCAACACCGACACGGGCTGCGATGCTCAGGGCGACAGCGGTTGCCAGGCAAACTCTGGCGGCGACACTTCAGGTGATGTCACTGAGACTCAAGTGTTCTCACCCCCCGCCGCCACCCCAACCGCCACCGGCTCCTGTACCAATCCAAGCGAGACATGGTACTACAAGTCGTGCCTCGACCTCTGCCGCGACCAAGGCGGCTGCTGCAGGCATGCCGTCGAGAACTGGTCCAACGGGCAGTACTTCAATGACAACTGCTCTGGCTGCAACTTCCCAACTCGATCATCCTTCTGGGATTGTTCGAAGTTGAAGTAAACGACGAGACAGCGGCACCTGTCCAGCTGCCAGGATTACAGGCTAGAGCAGGCAGAAACCAATGCTGCCGTCGGGGTTGTGTGGTACAATAATGTAAATAATTGGAAGCCCGACTTCAGCTTGCCTGTCTTGGTCGGGAAGGACGCAGTGAACTGGCCGCTTGTATTGCAATGTTCCATTATTTTGCCTGACTGCATATAGCATTCCCTCCATTGTTCTCTCAAGCATTTCAGTTTGTTGGACGTTCGCAGATTGTTCCAAAGGGGAGGGTTTGAGTTGTATGCATAGTGGTTGGCTGTCTATAGCCAGTTTCTCTGTGGACTTGTGATCAAGCGGCCAAACCTCAGTCCGTGTATTTGGATCAATCTGGCTTCACTGACAAGGACTTGCACTATCCAGATGCAAGTGAACTTCGTTGCTTTCATCACAAAAATTAAAGACGTCTATCCACCACAGCAAGTAATCATACTGTGGGGTTGGTTCTTGGCTGCAACTCTGCACTTGACGACCGCTACCAGTGAAACGCCGGGCCCCACGTGCTAGCTCTCGAGCCCAAAGTACTTGGGTAAACTGTATTTACAGAGGTGCAGATGACTAGGTGAAATGCTCAGGAAAACCAGCATCTCAGATACGATGTAAAGTTTATATATCATGACGCAAGCGCTACGTGTCTAGACAGCTGATCCAAGGGATTCGGATCAGATCCTACTACTCACACCTGTAAGAGCTATCGGAGGTGTAACATGAGTTCTGCAAGAGTGAGCCTTCTCTGGATACAGTTTAACAGTATGTCATTGTGCTGAGGCGTGGAGAGCCCCCCAAAACAGCTAGAAGAATGCTTTCAGCTCAGATCTCAGAAAGGAAGCAGTTGCCAAATGAATTTGCTTCAGGACTGTCAGCCGTGCAACAGAATCAAGAGACGCTTAACAATTGTGTACAAGCTCTCGAGAGCTTGCACTATACACACAGTTGACGGCAAACAGCAACTTGAACAAGCAAAGCAGAGAACACACTAATAAAGAGAATCATATTTTATTTTTTCAACTTCAATCCAAACTATGAAAGGCAAGTCACATATGAATCGGGTTATGTCTGATGATGTTCCCAAATGCAAGCAACAGCGCATGCTTGTATGTCTCCCTAAGCAGAGTCCCTGCCTCCTGGTCATTCCGACCTCAGACAGGCTTAGCTTCTGAAGCCGCCCAGAATCGGCGAGGTAAGCGAGATGCTGGGCTGGGTGGAGCCAGGAGCCGTTGCATGTGCCCTGCAAGCTCAGCCATGGCTTGCTGGGGTCTCTCTGCACACGGAGCCTTACCAGGGACGCCCACTGAGGGTTGCAGTCGTCCGCAATCTGCAGCAACGGCAGGGCTTCAAAAACCTCCAGGACACAGTTAATGGACAAGCTTCAGATGGATGTCAATCAAAATGACGCTTGAGCATGCGTTGAGCTTTCAGACATTGTGCTGCCACTATTTGCTTCCAGAGTGCATGGGAGCAGCTGGAGCTTGGTGGCAATCTCACAAGGACCCTTGGCTGGCGACCTCAAAATGTGACACATGCGGAATGGAGCTCATAGCCTGACGCATAGATAGATGCACACCTGCAGGCTGAGGATCCCGTCGCCCACCCCGTGGAGCATATCAATATGTTGCACTCCCTCGTAAGGCACCTGCCGCGTGCATAGCTGCCACAAGACGACGCTAAAGCTTCACACGTCGACCGCGTCGGTGACAGTGGCCTGTGAGTTGGCGGCCCCAGGTGCCTGGTATTGCACCGTGCCACGGCAGCTGTCCTCCCCAGCATCACTTGTGCCCAGCCTCAGTTTGCTATCCATGCCTTCACAGCTGCACTGATGCAGGGCTGTACAAAGGCGTGTGCTGGCTGCACATTTAACTATCAGCACCTACATAGCTAGATGTGAATAACCGGCATTCTTGGTATAAGACATACCTTTCTGTACCGGCTACACTGAAGAGGCATTGTGACAACCTTGCAAATGTCCGCAACCATACTCAAACTCGCCAGCGGCCTCATTGTCAGCCTTGAACAATATCAAGCGCGGCCGCACAGGTAAGCTTTGTGGTGACAACACAAATAGCTGCCATCACAAGCCCCTTCAGCTGATAAGATGCTGCAGAGATCCCGAGGACTCGTAAGCATGCCGCCATCCAAATCGACTCACACAAGAGTGTACAACAAGGAGCTGGGAAGTATGGTGCATACCCACAGCGCAGCGGTAGTGCTGGAGCTCATATTCACCGAAGTCGCCGACCCTGGCCCGCAGCTTGCCGCCGCTGCCACGGACCAAGAGATATTCGCCGGCTAGAGGTCAAAGCGCAGCGGGCCTTGTCATGCACATGCGCCATGCCGTGTGCCACCTGGATGGCCAGCTCCAAGCACTGTGTGGAGTAGAATGCTGCATCGGCCTTTAGGTAGCCAGCCAGGGACCCCGTATCGCAGTACACGGTCATTATGCCGATTGGCGAGAGGTCTGCATCCAGCACGAGTGCATACGCGTGCAGGATGTTAGGATGCTTTAGGTCGGCCATCTGAAGCTCCGCGACGATTTTTCCGACGACGTCCGCATTGCCATCCCCGAGCATCCACTTAATTGCAGTGGTGCCGTACCCCACGATCTCTTACACCGTCACCTGCAACTGGTCGAAACTCGCAATCAGCGACATTTGCACTGCAACATCATCCCTGGCGATGTGTTGAAAGATGTTTGCTTGAGTAACAGAAGCACTCTCCCACATGGACTGCTACATGCAATGAGACATCGTGGTTGCGCTGACCCTACGGTGATGATGTGATGTGATGAGGATGTACAAGGAGAAATTCATCATCAATGCGCTTACAGAACTCAGCATTGGCCTATGCACGGGCAACACTGTGATATATTGGCACTCTCTTGGATTGTGCAAGCAGCAGCGCGTTTAGGGCGGGCTTGCCTGCACCTTCGCTGATGTTCCATGACCTGCTGTGTTGCGAATGTGGGCGTTGTACATGATGATGGTGACGACGATGAACATCAGTGATAACTGCCATGAGGGAAAGACAGTCTATTGCCCTAGAAGTACCATGCCATACGCGTCTCGCCCGATCTCACACCTCTCCCCCACGTCGGACTCCACGACTCTGTTGATGGCGAGTGGCAGCTTCAACGTCGACATGAGATATGTCTGCTGGAGGACAGTCGCAGGGGGCAGGTGTTCACCACTGGGCGCTGTGATGGGCGCTGTGACCCCCACGTCCGCAGGCACTGCTTTGATCAGTCGGCCGAATCAGAAATGTTCACGCCTTCTCGGAACGCAGCCCTGGTCAACCTTCGCTGACTTGGGATGCATTCCACGCACGAATGCACGCGAATCGTGCATCTTTCCAGCATGTGCTTCCGGATCAGAGGCAAGCTTGCGGATCCGGGCGTCAGCAGGGCTTGGCTTGGAGGTTTCTCCTGCCCCCCTGCGCTGGTGCAAGTGGGATGGAGCTCCATTGGCAGCTGCAGGGGATGCCTGCAAAACAGTTTATGGCGAGTGAACAACCAAACGTGATGAAAGCCTGCAGGCGGTTGAGTACGTCCACCATGAAGGAGAGCATATCCTAGGACGTCTCAGGAGGAGATGCTTCGCGCTTAAACCTTTCGCCAGACGTTTGTTGAGTATGTTCTGGAACAGTCAAGCTTGCTGAGGGTACGTCCCCGAGGCCTTGACATGCGGACATGATGCTCACGAATGGCGTCGACGTGCAAGGGGATGAGCAGTGCAGCTATGATGCGCTTCACACATGAATTCATGCACCCTGTCATGCCGAAGTGTATTGCATCAACCACGGGTTGAGTGACCATTCTGTACCGGTATGAGAGATCACACTTCTCAGCACAGCAAAGCTGTTTCCTCCACGTTCGCTACAATGCACAGATGATTGTGGATCGCTGGCCATTCTGAAGCGCAACTGTGCTTGTGCGCTACCACAACAATAGAATTCGTCAAGTAGTTAGCTATAGGCGCTGAGAAAGGATACCTTCATGCGCACAGACATTCACAGACATTCCAAGGACAGATCGGACCGAAAACGTCGTGTCGAACAAAGCTAATCGAGTTGTCAAGCAACGTGATGAAACTTGAGCTAATACATCATTGCAAAACGAGTTGACAAGATGCAGCGTACTTCAAATTGGCTACACCGCGCTTAACTGCGATTGCGCGCTGACGAGCATGCGTGGGTGCTTTCCCTCTTGCATGCGCATCGTCACAGAAGCATCCAATTGAAAGAAATATCAAGGATACTCGATCGTACAAGTCGACTCCTGCAAAATTGATTCTGTTCAAGCAAGGCTCTCCATTGCTGCCCAATCAACCCTGACTGGCGATCAGCGCGACTCTCCTTCCTTCTTTTGAGGATGATTGCCGGCCACAAACAAATAAGAGCACAGCATGTAAACCAAATTGTTAGATTGTGCATGAATATATCCTGGTTAGTAGGAACCGCACCGGATGGTGTCCAGTCTGCACGAGCCTCAGTGCCACGTTGCTGGCCTTGCTCTGCGCTATGCCACGCGAAGTCGCATTCGCCACCAAGGACAGCTATTGCACGTCTGTAGAGCGAAGCGTCCAAAGACAAGCTAACTCAAAATGGCACGTTTACACAAGGGGCGCGCAATGATTGTATCAGAGTAGGCTCTCAAGGGAGATTTGTACATCATGCACTTCCTGAAAGTCGCTGCAAGTCATCATCGCGATCGCCAGCCATTTCCGCTTTGCACGGTGATTGTATCTCTCGACACCTGTGTCTATCGATGAAATAAGATACGACAAAATGGATGATTATCATGCGTATTCTTTATATCTATCCTGTACACTGATCACAGGTACCTCTCACAGGTACCATAGATATGATTACTTTCCCAAAAACTTCAGACACAAACTTGGGGGAGCGGGGGATGACAGCTCGAAGACGCTTGCTGCAGCCATTTCTCATAATACTACACAATTCCGAGTCCAGCATCAAACTGCGTAGGTATCTGGTGTGCAAAAGAGGGCGAAAGAGAAAAGCATGAATACGCAAATGCACATCCTGTGCCTTCAGAACCCGTGGTGGGTTTGCCTCTTGACCATGATGGAAACAATCCCGTTCTGGTGGAACATGAGCACATCCCGAATTGCGAAGCAGAAGGGGTGTGTTGACAGCACCTCGCAGGCAAAGCGTTACAGCACCATGCCTTCAGAATGTGTCAGAATGGGTGTGAGCGTGTAGCTTGCACGAGCTGCGCCTTCTCAGGTTCTGTGAACAACAACACCACCCCCCTTCATATGTGTTCTGGGCACATGCAGCCGTGACGAGTCCGATGGCAAAGTGACAAAGGCTTATGGCCATAGGCCCATTCCAGCGGCTTCGGAGGAATCTGCAGAGTGCCCCGTTGGCGCTGACTCACAATACTTTGATAGGCCCCAGGCACGCGGCCTGAGTCTCCTGAATTTGTGTCTCAGTACAGTTGCACTCCTTTGAGATAGTTGTGCGACAGACAAAGTATGCATTAGCATGTGGATGAGTTTTGCTGACTTGATTGGTCCTCACCAGTAAGTAACTCCTGGGTTATTGCACTGCCCATGTCCCCGAATGCATATGACAATGCCGGCGATGTTGCAATTTATGCACTTGCAGTTCAGTACATGCTGTCCGCATGCCCAGAGTCCCATGGTCACCATATCGTGTACATGTTCACAAGGGAATGTGCAACTGCAAAGCACACAATGTCGACGTGGAAGCTCAGCGCGGCGCCAACAGGCATGTCACCAAAAGGGCAGTTGATGCATGTTTGTACATCAGCATCCTGCTAAACGTGTACTGCATGTATACCAGGTCTTGACGAAAAGGAATTTAGGGCTGGTGCGTCGCAATGGAGCGATGGTTTGTCAGGGCCCTGGGTCCAGGATTGGTGGCGTAGTGTCCGCGCGCCGAATCCTGTGTCAGCCTGACAGTCAGGCAGGCTGGCATTGCTACGCACCCAGTCATGTGCACTCAGGTGCACACGAGCAGCCAGTGGAAGGAGTGCAAATGGACTTGGAGGGCATGATAGGTATAGCTGTGCGTTCAACATTTGTCTTTTCTAGCCAGAACCAGTGGTATTCTGTCCAACATCGTCGCTTGTCAGGGTGAAGGCTGAAGTGCCCAAGGGTTGACACACATAGCCTTACAGCTTTGCAAAACTTGAAGTCAGCTGATGAAAATGGGTGCGTCATTAGCTCGGCAACTCTTGTGCTTTGGTCAGTGTTGGGTGGGTCCGATGATTCACTGCGCCGCGTGGTACTGCAGGTGACATCGTCCAAGAAGACACGACCCAAGAAACCCAAGATGCGGTTTCTCTATCTCGTGACTTTTCAGGACTTGGTCTCGTTGAGTTTCCAGAAGTATCAACACTACAGCTAGTCACCAAGCTCGTCTTGTCTGGGAACAGCCTTGTTCAGCTGCCTGCAGAAATTGGCCAGCTCACAGCACTGGTCGACTTGGACGTCAGCTGCGCTAATCTTCAACAAGTTCCGGAGTGCGTGTTTATTGTGCGCCCTGCAGATGCTGCGTGGCTTGCGCCACGAACGTCAAACTCGCATGCCCACCGCAACCCTGCGCTCGCTCCTGACAGTTGCATGTGTTCGCAACTCACGCATTGCCATCTTTTGGTCGAGGGAACTGTAACTCAATGCCAGTAATCTTTTGCGTACTGAATCTGCAGTGTCCTGGTTTGCGGCTCCCGAGTTCGATCCCTGCGTCTCCTTGACCACCGCTGCAACCGCCCATCAGCACAAAAGTAGACAAGATACATACCATGAATTGATCTCGGAGCGGCAATCCACCAAAGTACACCCAGGAAGAATGTGCAGCAGCCGCGCCAGCATGAAGAGCATCAAAGGGAAAGGACATCTCTAAAAGCGTCAAACTGAACAAGGGCATTCCAGTGGTGTTGGCTGGACCAGTTGGATATAAGATGACATGTGTGTGACGTTTGCAGGTCAATTGGCCAGCTCGTGAACCTGCAGTTTCTGAATTTGATGTGCAACGAGCTGCAAGCCCTGCCGGACTCGATTGGAAACTTGACGGCGCTGTACCGTCTGGGACTTAAAAGTAATCAGCTCACTGCACTGCCCGACAGCATCGGAGGCATGTCAGGTCTTGTGGAGCTCTTCCTCACAGACAATCGCCTGAAAAGCCTGCCAGAAAGCTTGGCCAGTGCACCAAGCTAGTCAAGCTACAGGTATGCTGCAAGTGCCGAAGTTTTCATGATGGCAACATCATGATGCAAAACGCACTCGCTTACTGACAGCAGCTGTGCATCCCTAAATCCATTCCACACAATTCCATGTCACATAAATTTGTGCTTGGAGGTGCCAATGTGTCTACCACGTAACTGCGGTCGTGTAGCAAGATACATCATTACATCGCACAGATATAGCTGTAAGATGCACCATTACATCACATAGATAACAGGAAATAGACAACAAGCAACAAAGACAGCCCATCCAAACGATACAGCTCATTGAACGTCAGCGGTCGGAATAAGCAAGCCTGTCAAAAACGCGCGGCCGCTCGCTAAAACGTGCAGAGCGCGACGGTACATGATAGCATTGCCCCTACATAGGCCGATGCTGAGTTCCCGAAGCTATAGCTGTAAGATCCATCATCATCGTACCGACTAACGTTCATTTGCAATTGTCCGTGGTCAGTTTCATCTGATACCACAAGCTAATATCCCAAATTCTGATTCGAAACAAGGAGTCATGTCGCCGATGAAAAAGTCTGGGGCTTCCATAGCAGTTGCTCTCAAATTCAGCTGCCGCGAATGCATGCAGGCGGCTCGGAATGAGCTTGCGGGCATTCCTGAGAGCCTAGGAAGGGCCCCATGCCTGGAGCTCATGCGGGTGGCAGTCAACAAGATCACCTCGGTGCCCGACTCATATGCACAACTCCCCAGGCTGGCATGGTTCTCACTTGCAGGCAACCCAGTGTGCCCTGCAGCAGCACCACCCGCTCGTGAACTTCCTGTCATAGACTTCTCTGAGCTGGATCTTGATATCAAGCTTGGGGACGGGGCTTCGGGCGACGTGTTCCAGGTTGGGTGGAAGGGCAAGCAGGTTTGTCGCCAGCTCCACCTTACAGTGTACTGGATCACCTTGCCGCCTCACACGATATGATGAGCTTGGTCAACGCGTTGACTGTTGTGTGCAGCCTGTTGCGCGCACAACGGGCAGCGGCGTTGTGCGCGTCACGTGGCAAGCATTGATATGATCAGTCCAAACGCACCACGCAGGGGGAGCTGTTTCTTGGTTTGCGTTGCTTCCGCCACTAGCCCTTGACTGCCTGCCACTTGCCAGGTCTGTGACGATTCACTATGCACGAGCATTTCATCGAGGCATGCATTCCATTAAGCAGGCATCCACGGCCATCCTCAGGCTCCGCAGTAGATGTAATCATCTCATTCATGCAGTGCTTTGCCAGAACGGGTTTCGACCCTAACTCTGTCCACAAATTTCATGCATGTTTGGGCATCTGGACCCAAAACATTACGCGATTGAACAAACCACTGGTTTCATGTCAACTTGTGGCTGCAGTATGCATTCAAGCAGTTCAAATCGGACGATGCAAGTCCAGACGGGCAGGCATGCGATGAGGTCGCCGTCAAGGTGTTCGTGCAGCACTGCGCTCTCACAGACGTGGTGGCGCGGGTGCTGGAGCCCAACGGCGTCGTCATGCATCTCGTGCACGGCACACCTATGGCCGAAAAACCCAACTTTGCGTCCCTGCTGCGCTGCCGCTGGGGCGATGCTACGTTCTCGGTCAAGTGCGCTTCCCCACGTTTGTTTGCGCATCGGCCCGAAATTGTTCTCCGCCTTGCCTTTCCAGTACCGCCCCACCATGCATGCTTACCTCCTGCACATTTGTTCAGCACGCTAACACAATTGCATACGGCTGTCGACACGATGTCGCCTATACGACATTTCGCACTGCTATGTAGCATCATTCTGCATGCTTTACTTCACTCAGCGTCGCTGCAGAAGCCTGCGCAAGCTGTTAACGTGGAGGGCGTGCTGCAGGTGGGCGCTTCAGGCAGCGTTTGACACATCCTGCGCCCTCCTGTACCTGCACGAGAACTGCATTGCCCACGGCGACATTTACGCCCACAACATGCTGGCAGACAAGGATGGCAAGACTGTGCTCTGTGACTATGGCGCCTCCTTCTTCTACCCCAGCTCACAGCAGCAGATCTGGGAAGCCATGGAGGTATGTTCTTGGCCTCATCAAGCCACCAGGACGCACTAAGCACACCTTTGTCACCCTGCCTGCAAGCTGTCTTTGACAGAACCTGCATGCGTGTTCTCACTGCTGCGCCGTCAGAATATGCCACTCGCATTCGCCTCTATCTTTCGGAATCATTGTGGGTGTTGCTGCATGGGTGGAGCTGCAATGCTCGGGAACACAAGCAAAGCTTGCATCAAGGCTTGCATTGTTATACCTATTTATGCAGCGGCTGCAGCATAGTGCGTGGACATGCAGGTTCTGGCGTGGGGACGCTTCCTGAGCGATGTGGTCGATCGGCTACAGCCAGCTGATGGCGCCAGTGAGCAGGCGTGTGCGGACGCAATGCGAGATCTTGCAGGGCTTTGCTTATCCGAGACTGCGGCATCGCGGCCGCTATTCGGAGAAATCACCGATATGCTCGCCAGCCACTGCGAACCCCTTGGCATTGATGTTGCTCAGAGACGGCCAGACCCTTCGTCTCGTCCGTCTCTGATTGTGACAGGCACCCATTGGGATGGTGATGGCATTGCCAGCGATGTTGGCCTCCCAAATGTTGATTGCTAAGCATGGACAAGTTTTTTATTGTGCTCACGAGAAACTGCCTCCCTGCGGCACCGTTTGGAAGTGGTTCGAGTTTCACACGCCCTTGTCAGGAAACATTTGTGCCTGCTAGCTATCTGTACCCCATTCTACCGGACGGTTGTGGCTCCTTGTGCTGTGGTTGACTAGCATGCACAGCGTTTCTTCTTTGCGAAGGACCTTGGTTCAGTACGCAAAGCCGTCAATTTTCGTGCTCAACAATGGTAGTAGAAATACCATGCAACAGTACTTGACAAGTTCATCACAGTCAGGCGTGCTCTCCAATTCACGTGGTCTCATTGTAATCGACTACCTGCGCAACAAAGTCGGTCACATGATCACATCTTGACGTACAACTGTGGTCCGCGTGTATCACATCACTTACATCATGATCGAACTGGTCAGGTCATGGCCAAGAACGATCATAATGACAAAAGAAGCAACAGAGGATTTTTGAGAATTTGTCGAACACAAGCTACAGTCGACCAATTGGTAGTCAAGACAAAGTCTTTCGAAAATCAGCTTGCCGAAGGACGGGGTCAGTGAGCAACGGCATTGAGGCCTTGAGCGCCCCGAAGGCGTCGGGCATGGCGTCGGTCACCGTCCAAGATTGGTCGCATGAGAAGCTGCATACAAGGGGCCAGCCATGGTTGCATAGCCCTTGATACAATTGGCATAATAGCCTTCCATGCCGATCAAGTACTTCACTTCCGCAGCATTGGCAGCAAAGGGCAGCGCAGCAATTACTGCCACCTTCTCCGGGTCGGTACGTACGCCGGTGGCACGCACAATATGGCCAAGAGACTTGAGGCGGCGCGCGCCGATTTGGCACTTACGCCGCTCAAGTCTGAGACATGCCGCAATGAGCCGATTTAAGTCACGTGCATGGTGGTGTGCCAAGTGGTCGGCGAAGTCGCCTTGGGGGTGTGCACGATGATGTCATGCAAGTACAACCCCACAAAGGTCATCACATTTGGGGAACAAGATCACTTGCGAAATGCTCTCGAAGTGCGGGCACGCATTCTTGAGACCCATGGGCAATCGGCAGAATTTATAATGCACGTCATGCGTGCGAAGGCGGTATATTGGCGAGATTCAGGCTCGATCTCGACTTTCCAGTAACCGCTGGTCAAATCAAAAGCAGAGAACCACGAGGAACCCGCCAACTTCTCTAGGGACAGCAGAGGATCCGGGGCAGGGAACGCATCCAGCAACATCAACAGACTGATATTACGGAAGTACATGGTAACGTGATGTTCGCCGAGCGTTTTCTTCAGGATGATATACGGCGAGGACGCATACGGAGATGGGTTACGGGATGATGTCTGGCATAACCCATCTCCGAATGCGTCCTCGCCATATATCCCAAAGAAAATGCCCGGCGAATACCGCTCCTTCGTACACTTCCGTCCTATCAGTCTGTTGACTTTGTGGGATGCGACCTGAGCCAGACCCATTGCTATCCTTGGAGGTTGGCAGTTTCCTCATGGTTCTCTCCTCTTGTTTTGACCAGCGGTCACTGGTAGGTCGAGATCGAGCCTGAATCTTGCTAGTACAGCGCCTTTCGCACGCATGACGCACATTATCGACTCTGCCGATTGCCCATGGGCCTCAAAAATGTGTACGCGCACTTCCAGCGCATTATGCAAGTGATCATCTTGTTCCCCAAATGTGATGATGATGGCACCATTGCTGAGTGACCGGCGGATAAGTGATTTCGTGCAAGGACATACAGCTTGGACGCGGCGCAACATGTCACCATGCAAGCCACGACTTACAAAACTGTATTGCTAGTTACATTGTTCCCCAATCGATCATGTGCACTGTGTTAAAACATTACAATTTGAGGTAACGACTCACTGATAGCTAGATCGTCGTTAGTCTCAACTCATCTAACTTCAGATGAGGTTGAGTACTTATTCACAGCTGCTCCTCGACAGCCAAGCACATCACAACAGCATCGCCATCCTTGGGCCAAACAGGAATCTTGAGATAGCACCCTATCTCCAGACATGCAACTATCAGATTCCAACACTCCCCTTTGGGCCATCAAACGAGTACCATCCCAAGTCCAACTAGACAGACATCGAAGGCTGGCTTGGCCAGAGCCTTCGTCAAACAGTCGCTAACATTGTCTTCAGACTTGCAATACAAGAATTGCAGCTCACCGCTGTTCACATGGTCACGTGCAAAATGGTGAATGATGTCAATGTGCTTAACACGCTGACCCTCCTTACGGTCAGCGCACAGCGATATGGCTGCTTTATTGTCACAGAAGATCTGCAGTGGGCCAGTGATCGGGAAGTCTGAGCAAAGCAAGGCAAGCTCGTCAAGGGCCTTTATCAAAGACAAACCCTCACGTGCCACTGCTCCACATGCCTGATACTCTGCGTCCATCGTGGAAGCTGCAGCGGTGGGCTGCTTCTTGCTGGACCATGATACGGCTCCTCCGTACATGACCACTACCCAGCCAGTCATGCTCCGTCGTGTGTCAAGGCACGCAGCAAAGTTGGCGTCGCCCCAGATTTCCACAGGAGTCTTTGTGTGCCCGTATGTGATGCCCCGCGACGCTGTCCCACCCACATACCGAACGACTTCTACCAGAGCTTTCATGTGTGCCGCAGTCGGCTTGGAGCTGTAGCTTGCCAGCGCTCCTACTGCCAAAGCGATGTCAGGCCGTGTGCTTTGAGCGAGATGCTGGAGAGAGCCCATGATGGACATGTACTCTAGGGCATCGGCCAACGGCTCCCCGGGTTGTGCAGCCCTCAACTGCGCATAGGTATCGGGGGACATCGGAACCCGGCAGCTCTGCCCTGTCACCCCAACAGCTGCCGCAAGCGCGGTCGCCTTGCGCCCCTGGTCTATGGTGATGGTGCGCGCCTGCCGGTCACGCGTGATGCCTCAAGATTCCAAGGAAATCTTGAGGCTCCCCCAAAGCGCGTATGGAGAACATGGATGCCACGAGCTCGACGAGAGCGTCCGCTTCAGCCGCCGTGCGCGCGGCAACGAGCCCATCGTCCACGTAAAACATGGAAAGCACTGCACCAGACTCTCCATGGAGGATCCAAAGTGAGGGGTCTGCCGCAGACTGCTGGAAGCCTTTGCTGATCAGCTCCCCTTCTAGGCGCTTGTTCCAAGCTCGCGCAGCCTGTCGCAGTCCATACAAAGCTCGCCGAAGTCGGAGCACGCGGCCGGGGGCCGCTAGGCGCTCTGCGCCTGCCGGCGGTCTGATATAGACCTCCTCTTCAAGTTCCGCATTGAGAAAGGCGGTCTTGATGTCAAACTGCCGCAACTCAAGGTCCTCGTGGGCAGCGACTGCCAGCACCATTCGCACGCTACGAGTGGAGCACACGTGAGCATACGTCGGCCCAAAGTCCTCACCTTGTCGCTGTCGGTGGCCGCCAGCAACCAGCCGAGCTTTCTTTCGGCCATCGCGTTTGATCTCAAGATGGAGGCGGCTTGGCAATGCTTGCCTCCCGGGCGGCAAGTCGGCCTCCTCCCAGACCTCGTGCTCGAGGCAAGAACTTATCTCCTCGTCCATTGCTCGCTGCCATTCTGCAGCATCAGGGCGTGACAGTGCCTCGGCAACTGACTGGGGATCCGGCTCGCGTGGGGCCGGCTGAGCGTCACTGGCCGCCATGGCTGCGTGCTGCATGACCGAGCGGTCCGCGTCGAACGCGGCCCATGCTGAACCTGCGAAGGCCCGATGCGATGGTTGTTCAGGTTGCATTCCCTTGCGTCCGAGAGGCTGACTCAGATGCTCGCGCATCCCACGAGACGTGCCGCCAGAGCGTCGCGAAGCGAAGGGCCGCGACACCACAGTCTTGCGAGAGGCACGGCGACGCGTCAATGCTGGATTCAAGTGGCGTTTGCGAGATTTGCGCTGCACTCCGACACGAACGAGCTCAGACTTGTTGGCTGGCGGCCACAAGGACTCGTCCTTCTCAGATGGGATGGAGGGAAAGGTGGTCACCTCAGCAACGGGCGAGGCCCATCGCACATGTGCCTCGGGCAGCTCAACACAAATGTTTGCCTGGGCACGGCCACGCCCGCGACCGCTGCCGCGCATGGGATAGTCAGTATATTGTGGATCCGGATTGCGCGTTCCTCTCGGTGGGCGCGTGCGGACTGGCGGCAGCGGCTGTGCTGCTGGCTCGTCTGCATCTAGCGGTGGTGGGTGAGGCGCATCTGGCTCGTACGCTGCATCAGGCTCCCCGATCTCTGGTTCCGCAGCGCCTAGCTCCCCAATTTCTGGCGCCTCCACAGCGGGCTGTTCGATCGGCTCCAGCACAAGTTGCGCTTCGAGGACTCCTGCATCAGCATCCTCTCCGCGATTGTTGACGTCATCATCGTCATCATCATCTCCCCCGGGGGGAGGAGCAGGTGCAGGCTGAGGTGTCTGGGGGGCGGGCGAAGGATGGCTGGTCGCGTCATCAAAGATGACTGTCTGCGAGCGGACCTCACGCCCTGTGTCCAAGAGGACACGGTAGACGCCAGATCCCAAGGGATGTTGAAATCCGAGGAAGCGTCCAGGTAGGCCTCGTGGGGACAGCTTCGCACGATGCTTGTGCGGCCTGCCTGGGCTATGCACCCACACCCGAGAACCAAAGCGACGGAACGCAGAAAGGGGGACGACGACGCGGTTCAGCAACCCCTCATGAGGCGTACGGCCAACCAGCGCCCCCGAAGATGGCGTGGCATTGTGCAGGTCGTTGGCGTAAAGCACAGCGTCACCTGCATGCTGAGGGCCTAGCGGCGGGAGGCTGTGGCGCACATCGCCCGAGTCGGCAAGCATGGGAAGCACTTTATCCAGCAGCACCAAGTTGTGTCGCTCCGCGATGCCATTGACCTCCGGGCTGTACGGCGCTGTGGTCTCTGGGTCGATCCCACGCTCGGAATAGAACGCTCTGAGCCGTCCGGCGATGTACTCGCCCCCGTTGTCCGTGTGCACACGCTGGACGCGGCGGTCGGTCTGCGTCTCTAGCCAGACGATGGAGTCCCGCACTGCCGCCGCTGTTTCACTCTTGCGCTGAAGAAGAATAACCCGTGCGTAGCGGGTGGCTTCATCGATCACTGATGCAAAGCATGTCCCGGTGCCGGAGAGGTCGCATAAGTCCATGTGGAGGCGATGGAGTATGCGCATGGGACGACGCTGTTTACGCGGGGGATGCGGCACGCGCCTGAGCTTGCCGACCACGCAGGGCTCACACGGGGGGTCGCGGGCCTGCAAAAACTGAGCCGGTGTCACGGTGCAGCCCGGGAGCATGCCGCGACGTGCCAGATCGGCCAACGTGCTGAATCCCACGTGACCCAAGCGCCTGTGCCATAGCTGAGCTTGCGTAAGCGCTCGCTCTTCAACCAAGGCAGCATGAGCGTGCAGTGCATCAAGGAAATACAGACCTCCCCGTTGACTGGCTGTGAGCATGACGCGACCCTCATGGGTTAGCACCACCCGATGCGCTCCCCCAGGATGCGGCGGCGGCTCAAAATGCACTGAGTAACCCTCGTTGACAGCAGTGGAAACTGAGAACAGTGGACCAGCGAGATCGGGAACATGCAAAACATTCCGCAGCACGACCTCCCCATTGGGCCCCCAAACACTGACATCGCCCACCCCGATCGCACTGGCTGTGGAGCCGCGCTTTCCAAATTGGACCAGCTGCTGAGTATGCAGTGTGCGATACTGCCGAAAGCCACTCTGGCTAGGGCCGGCTCCGGGGCTCATATGTGGCATGCAGCCCGAATCCAACAGCCAGGCCGAGCCCGCGGCGTTCGATATGCCCACAAGAGAGCATGAAGGAGGAGGAGGATATGGCGGAGGTGGTGGCACACCTTTGCCTACAAGAGGATGCGGACAGTCCCACACCCGATGCTCTGTGCTGCCGCAACGCAGGCACTCGTTCGGACCGACACGGACGCGTCCATTTCCCCCATCGCCCCTGCCAGTGGTGGAAGTGCCGCGGCGAGGACGTCTCGCGCTGGAGGCTCGGAGTGTACGCATCTCTTCCTCGAGCGCTGCGAGACGCTCATCCCGCGCGTTGAGAACCGTGGCAGCCCACGCTGCATGCGCCGGAGCGCCAGGAGCTAGCTCTGCAGCTTCACGCGCCTCTGCTTCGGCAAGACGCCCCTTGAGAATGGATAGGGTCTCGGTGCCGCTCATCGCTCCTCGTAGTCCAAGAAGGACCGGGCTCCACGCAGGGCGCTCACGCGACAGTCCTTGCAGAAATGCGTCCACGAGAAAGGCGTCATTCAACGGACGGCCGACGTCGACCATGTCCGCAGCCAACATGATAGCGCGGTTGCAGTAGGCAGTGACACTCTCGCCGGCACGGGGCCCGAGCGTGCTGAGCTGTTGCTGCAACACGGGCCCTTGTGTCACCTGCCAGTCACGGTAACCTTGGGCGATGTCGTCCCACATCTTCTTGCCAGATTCCGTGCGGACGTGAAGACGCGCCATGTCAGGCCCCAAAAACTTGAGAATATCGGAACCTGCGATGGTATCATGGGCCGCACGTTCAGAAGCAGCAGCCGAACTTTCTGAATCAGGGGGCCCTTGGATGACACGCCGAGTCTTGAGACCGTGAGCATGAAAGTAACCAGTGACCATGCGCTCCCAAGGACTGTATTGCCCATTCTCGTAACCATTGAGTTTGGATATACCCTTATACGTCTCAGCCATGACGCCGAAACTTTTACCATTTTTTTTTTTTTTTTATAACCTTGATATTAGGTAGGTTACTAAGTGCAGGTTAGTAAACAACGTCACAACGAAAGAGGCAGCGCAAAAACACAAGCCGAAGAACCACAAACACAATTCCAACCTTTAATAAGGCAACACAGGAAATAACTGAACCGCTGTGGAAAGAAGCCATACAAAAGCACCAACAAGAGGCCTCTATGTTACTGTGACGCAGGTCCAAGATACTAGCAGCAAGACACAAGCAAGCACACCGAAATCCTTGTCCACGATACCCTATTTCGTCAAAATCGACGATTCAACAAGCAGTCCAAGGTGAAGGGACGTATCTGGGCAGGTTTGCCCGAGGGATGGTCAATTAGGTACACTAAACATCAGCAAAGTGCCCCAAAACAAGAGACCCAATCTATAACGTTCTCAAACGATCAAAGCATCCTCTTAGAGAAGAAAAGTTCATTGTACTGTAAGAGAAAGCCAGGTCGAAACGCTAGGTCGAACTGGTGGAGTTGAGACTAATGTTAAAACATTACAATTTGAGGTAACGACTCACTGATAGCTAGATCGTCGTTAGTCTCAACTCATCTAACTTCAGATGAGGTTGAGTACTTATTCACAGCTGCTCCTCGACAGCCAAGCACATCACAACAGCATCGCCATCCTTGGGCCAAACAGGAATCTTGAGATAGCACCCTATCTCCAGACATGCAACTATCAGATTCCAACACACTGCACGCCACTAGGCAACATTTTGGAAGTATGGCTACTCACAGCACCTGAAACGTGTTGTTTCCCACCACCCTGAGGCAGCAGACGAGGGTGTGCTTTGGGCGCTGCTGCAGTGCAGCCTGCCAAGTGGACGGCCCAGCAAAATCGCTTCCAAACAGCACATTTCGGCAGCATTTCACGGCCGTCAAGTTGAACATCTCGCATGTCGATGTCCACACCAAACTCTCCATGTCTGCTGACTTAGTTTGCCATCCGCTGTATGCTCGGGAAAGAGGGGTTTCTGCCATTGCGAATAGCCGGGTCCCCCACCCCATTCGCTCCCCAGAATATTCCTCCCACAAAGCATCCACCTGCAATGACATGGCAGCCTCTTGACTTCAAACTCTTGGCTGTTTACGGACATGAGAAACACGACATCGCAGCATCTCTTCAACTGCGGCAATTCACAAGAGCTCACAAAACATCCTTGGCAGATCGAAGAAATGTTCGAGCTGCATACTGTAACAATTCCAACAAACGGGCAAGCTGTTCCAGAGTGCGACGATATTTTTGGGTATTTCCACCCTAAACAGCTGAAAATTTGCCCTATTTTCTCGATGCAAACCTGGCGGCGAGTCCGAAAACGTGACCGTGACCGCCTATTTGTTGTTATTGCTACGGTAGTGCAATGTGGCTAAAAATGTGACTCCCATCAGCGATGCACAGCAGTGGACACAAGCGCCGAACCTTGACAAACTTGTACGACGTGCGAGATCCAAGGCTTTCGACCTGGACGACATCGCCAACAGACACGCGGCCGCTGCCGGGACAGCAGCAGCTCTGGTAGTAGGAGCTCCACGGCGAGCCTGCGGTGTGCTGAGATGCCGACGGTGCAGCGCATGACTCACCCCATACAAAACCCTGCCACGCCAACGGTGCATGCTCGTTCGGAGACCCCGCAGCTGCCCCCCCGCCGACCAGCTGTGGAGGTGCGAGCAAATGAGCCGCGCTGACTGGTAGCTCGCATGAGGGAGATAATTCGCTGGATGGATCGGCAACCATCCTCTGTCCGCCGCTCAAGGGAGCCACGACATAGGTTGAAGGCGTGAGCATCGATGTTGCACAGTTTTGGCGGGAATGGCCAGTGCCTTGCTGAGCGATTGGCGTGCACTGCGGCGCAAAGGAGCGTCCATCAGACGGTAAATGCTGAACGTGCGGGGTTAGCGCTGAATGTGTGGAAGCTGGCAATGTGGGTGATTGTGCGCAAGCACCAGGGGCAGACGCAGGGCTGAGTGTAACCAATTGTGCCGCATGCGCAGCCCGCTGCTCGTTCTCAACGCTGCGGCAATTTCGCGCATTACGAGCCGACAAAGCCCGTGTGTCTAAAGCGCCGGGGCCATGGCGTGCTTGATGTTGGTCATCCTGCTCGTCGTCGGCGTCACTCGCAATGCTGTCGCTGACGAATCCATCGTCGGTCTGCAGGAACGATGCCTCGCAAGCAGCTGCCGATGTCAGTGGAGAACGCATCTGCATGGGTGCTGTGCCCCCCCACCTATGCTGCTGTGCCGTGCCTCCTGCCTTGCATGTCTGCTTGCGCCTTGCGTCATCGCTGAGGTTCCTTCGGGCCCTCAAAGCCGGAATGCTATGACGCATTGCTGTCTGTGGGGACATGCGCCACATGGTGTTGGCATCGGTCTGCCCCCCCTGCCGAGGCTGATCCAGGGGCTGCAGGGTTACCAGGGCGGGCACTGCCGCAACTGTGGAATGAGAGCGCTGCACTGTGCGATGGTCTGCGGCCTTGGGGGGGGGGTCCGCTGGAGCTGGACGATCGTGCCGTTTCTTCCATGGGGCACATTTCCGTCGCGTGGTCGGCTCAAAGAAGTCATTGCCGGCAGGATCATCATGAGGTAGAGCAACGGAGCCTGAGAGTGTATGCTCGGCATCATCGCTGCGTGGTTGATCCTCCAGAGCAGCAAGGAGTGGTCCAGGAGAACGCGTGAACTCAGATGCGCTGACTCTTGGAGCATTCACTTGAATACCTCCAGCTGGAAGCATTGCTTGGTTGTCGATGCAAGGAGGGGGGGGATCGCTCGGTGCATGGCGCCTCCCGCCTGCGCACGCCTTGCGCTCGATGAGCCTCGGTGCACACAAAGAGGGCGTCTTGCCTGAGTTGTCGGCTACGTCAGGCGCATCATCATCTGCGCAAGCATCAGCGGGCGAGCGCCGCTGAGCATGCATCGACTTTGCGTGGGACGTGGTGGCCTTGTTCGACAAACTGCGCTGCGGCCGACGGCCCCTGCGCGCTGCGTCTGGCGGTGCGGCTGGCGGCGCGACGGCAGGGGGAGTCAACGACCCGGCCAAGGCCCGCAGCCGCGTAGATGCCCGCCGTGGCTGTGCTCCACACGATGGAGAGCCACTCGTTCTGCGTGTGCTGCGTTGTCCAACGCGCTCCACAGCTTCAGCTTCAGCCTCGACGTCAAAACTCACGTCCAGTGCATGCGAGGCGCCCGTCACGTCCGCTTGGCTGCCCAATTCCGCCGCTGCTGTGGAAGCATTTGGCATGCTTCGAGTGTCCTTGCTCTGCTCTGGGTGAACATCGCCAGATGGGGGGTCAAGAGTGGTTCCCGAGGAAGGTGAACGTGTGACCGAGCGAACGCATTTGCGGCCCCACCTTCCCAGCACTGGCTGCGAGTCTGGCATGCCGTCCTGCGGCTTGGGATCGCTCTTTGCATGTGCGCTGTCACTGCCTACGGCGCGGTGCGTGCTGGCAGGGACATTGACCTGCTTTTGGGGGGTTCGCGTGCTGCCTGCAAGCTGCAGCACGGTTGCACCTGCCAACGCCTCCGTGCCCTTGTCAGGTTCCTCCTCGTCATCACTGCGCTCAGAAGCGTCACTTTCCAAGCCTGCAGCAACAGAGGTGTATCTCTGCCGAAAATTTGCATCTACTGCTTTCTCCAGACGAACCATGTCGCTATGCTGCCTCCAAATGCATTTCTTGCACACTGCTGATATACCTGCCAACTCGTATGTTCTTTTATTTGCGTCAACGTAGCTGCACTTTCCATACTCGAGTTTATAGGCACCTCTGCCTCATGATCTAAGACCTCTTAGATCCTAAGGTCTGCTGGCCTCTAGCTACATTCTCGTTAACTGTGCTGGTGCGCGTCTTGTGCATCCCCTGTTTTGCTGCAGTGTGCATGCAGGAGTTTGATGTTTGAGCGAACTCGAAACACACCTGGCCATTTTATAACACGCAGGCAACATATGAACTGAACTATCCACCGCGGCAACGGGCGAAAATGGTTTGGGTGAACGAAAGCGCACTTGAATGGAGCAGCATGAACATGCACTGGCTGCACCAAAGACACAGGGACAAACGAATGGTGTACTGTTGCATGCCAGCAGCGCTTGAAAGGCAGACGGCAGCAAGCCAGGGACAACTCCCCTTCGCATCGTCACATTGGCAAGAGTATGGACGCACCTGAGCTCTCGCTGCTACTTGCAGAAGTAGTGCCAGGCTGAAGTTTGCTGCGGGCATTCTGCCGTGAGCGCAAAAGCGCCTCGCAGTCGCTCGGGATCGTCACCACCTGCATGCGCCGAATGCCAGGCGAGACTTCAAGGTTGTCGGCCCTTCCTCGTTTGCCACGGGCAGCACTGGGCGCACAATCCACCCCCGAGAGCCCCCGAGATGATCGTGCAGCATGCTGCAAACGGCGCTGCTTCGGACTGTGCCGCGCAATCACAGCATCGGTCGCGTTGAGCTGCACGGGGAGGGAAGTTCGGCCCTTATCGCGAGCGCGTTTGGTGGCAAGGAGGGCTCGTCGTCGCAGTGGGATGTCGCTGCTGCAGGTGCTTCCACCATCGCTGTCTGCAGGCTGTGAGGGGGGGGGGGGCTGCCACCCTTTCGAAGGCCGTTGCTTGCGTTTCTTACCAGGCGGTTCCCTCTCGACACCTGGTTTCGGGTCTCCACAGCCTTGCATGGGGCGGGTCAATATCGCGGGGGCACTCCGTCGCGCCAGCGATAAAGTGGGTGCTCCCACCCTTGAGGCGAGTGCATTCGCAGAGAGATGCGGCGCAGTACCATTGCCATGGCTTCCGGTCGGCACGCCAGAATGAGACGGTGCAGAGCGGTGGGCTGTCAAGTTGTGTGGAAGCCCCCCTGGCGTGTCAGCGTTGCCAGGGTCACGTCCTGATTGGCAAGCCGCTTCCGTCGGGGCTACCCTTGTGCCTTTGGCCTGTCTGCCAGCTGCTGCCAAGCCGGGAGAGAGCTTCGGAACAGCATGTTTCGATAACGTCGAGGGAAGCGGAGGGGATGCGGGCCGTGCCCGGCAGTCATTGTCATTTGCCGAAGGTGCCACGGCGCTCAAATCCTCTTCTGTCTGCGTGTCCACAATGAAATTTCGGCGGAGGCGCCCACCGGGGTGACGGCAGATGATGTCGTCTTGTGAATCATTGTCTGAATCATGTCGGTCAGAAGATGTGGCTGGCCTGTCGATCCCTGCACGTATGGAATGCACCGTCTGCTCCACGGCTTTTGAATGACCGGGCGCTGCCGCACCCACAGAATCTGGCCTAGCCTCAGTGACAGCACTCGCGCAAGCACGAGGACGTGTGTTGTCGTTGCTGAGTGGTGCAAACGCACCTACAGAGCTAGCCCCAGGCGAACCCCAGAGATCGTCGAACAAAAGCAACTCCTGTGGCGACGCTCGCCGGGGCGACGATGCCTTGGAATTGGCACGCAGCGGACTCTCGGTGGTATGATGTGAGTGGTCAGCCATTCCGTCAGGGATTGCATCAACTTCTCGGCACCCCAAAGCAGCCAAGTGTTTCTGTACAGCACCTGTTGCAGGGCTACCATGCCTGTGACCTTTGGCCAGTGCCTCCTCATCGCATGACTCGCCGCTCGCGTCATTGGGCGTGGAGGAAAGAGGCCCACTGCGCTCGGTTGCCTTTCCTTGTTTGGAAGGGGTCAACTGAGGTGCTGCCGTCTTTGGCTCTCGCCTCGCGTCGGTGAGCTGAACAGGCATGGGCACCCAGCCCTGCACAGAAGGCAATTGTTACATTATAACTTGCCAAAAAATCCAAGTTGCACTTGAAATTGCCAGTGCCCATGTGTATGCAGATGTGCTGTACGAAGATACGTCCTGGTCATGCTGGGCGTGTCTGCAGCCGTGTGCACAGTTCTCGTCATGTTTGCAGAGCACCTGGCACTGTCATGCTCATCGGCACCTGTTACCGCTGCAATGCAGACACCTCACACCAAACCACGTGGACAGGAGCCACAAGTCTCATCGAAGCCGCCAAACCCGTCACACCGCAAGTACTATCCAACAGCATTCAGCCAGAGGAAAAAGCTAGGGCAGCTTCTCAGGATCTAGCATACATACCTGTAACGACATTTGGCTCGTAACGAAGTCCATCTGGCTGCTTTTGTTGCACTGTGAGCCAGGATAGCACCGTCGCAAAGGCCGTTGCGCGCTGAGACCGTCGCGTCACTACCGCCCGTCAGCAGCTGTACCGGAGCGACGCAGGCAGCATCGAGGGCCGGCTGCTGCTCTGGATGAGGCGCTCCACCAAGCGAGCCTTCGCGCTGGGCACGCTTGCCAGCCATTGAAGCGCCTGGTGACTCATGCTCGTCACGAGAGTGATCCGCAGGCCGTTTCCGACATGTGCGATGAGGCGTGACAGGGCAGGGTGCAGTGGATCCGGGAACTGCGCTTCTTGCGCGCTTGGAAGCCGCCTTTGGCGACCGTGCATCGCGTTTGCTGCGCAAGCATTCGGTGTGAGCGCCGATTAGCTGGCCTTTCTCGCGTGCAGAGTGGGCACGCGCTCTTTGCCGCTCTGCAGCAACGTCTGCATGAGGCGTTGTGCTCACGAGGAAGGACCGCTTCAGGCGGGGCTAGCGGCAGGCGGGCCAGAGCTTCCGAGGACAAGTCGAGGAGAAGGTGTTGCCGTTGCAGCACGTTTTGCAGCCGACGGTGCCGAGCTTGGAGGAAGGTGGGGGCGCGTGCTGATGGAGTGGGGGCGATGCAAGCGAGGGAGAGGTATGACTGGAGGGCACTGGGCGGTTGCGGCTTGAGGTAGCGACCCAGGGGGTCCTGCGCTGCTGCTGGCGTGGCGGGTGTTGCACGGTCCAGAGGGCCAGCGACTTCGGCCTGCTCATGCACTGCCATACGTCTGCCTGCCACTCGCCTGGCACCTGCACTTCTTGCGTGATGAGTGGTCGACCTGCAGCCTTTGGTATGACAACGCATGATGCGAAGTAATCTCATTAAGGCCGTAACAACCATCAGAATGTATGAAAAGCTTTCAACCGGCGTCATCGATAGTACGCGGACACTGGATCTGTGGTGGTGAGGGGCAGCTCGGTTGCACCTAACTGCTTGTGCGCACCTTGCTTGTCGCTACGACGGAACTCTCGAATACTTCAACAAACGGCAAGAGACAAAGTGCACAAGGAACAGACAGACTAGTATGCATGAGACACCATTATACGCTTCTGCGCGCACGCAGGCATATCACGTGCATGATGTTGCCCTGGAATACGGACATTTTTGGCAGGCGTTTCTGACAGAACAAATGTGCACATCAAGGAAATTGCCGCAGCCGGACAAGTTTCTGATCCCAGGGTATATTGGCATATTTGTTGCACACAAAATGTGCTTGCGAGGAAGATCATGAGGCCGCACCCGCCGCGATGTGAGCCTTATTGTATGCCTGCGCAGAAGCAAGCTTGATCTGCTTGCGCTGCAACCCATGATCGCGACGCTTGCTGAGAATGCGGTCGTGCTTTGACACTTTGTGTGGCTGCTGACAAGATGCGGCCCACCGGAGAGGTGTACAAACCAGGCTCACGCCCGGATTTTCCTGCATTACTAGCCGCTTTGCCGGTCCACCCGCTTGTCCGAGGTGTCGTTAAATAGCCAGCTGCAGCACTTGCAGGCGTGAGAGTGGAATTGAGGGCAGGCGGGAAAGGGCACTGGATATGGCTGCAGCCAGGTGGAGTCGTCTGGCCGTCGTTGACGTGCTCGGGGGCCTTGCAAGTTGGCATGGGGGGGAAGTCGGCAGATTTATCGATGGGTGTGTTGACTATGGCTGCAACTGGGGTTGTGGGGTTTTGCTTGGGATGCGATGCCAACGCGGACGCAACAAGGGAGGAGCCACGGCTTGCCTTCTTGGATGACCGTGCCTGCAACTGCAAGAAATCCCCATGAGGAGTGGTACGAAGGCAAAGGCAAAGAAAACGTAGTCTTTGACGTGCCTGATAAAGCGGACGCTTTGCACTGGGCGAGCAAGCGGAAATGCATCGCAATGTGCAGGAAACGCAGCGATTGACAGTGCAAGGATGGGTAGGTTTGCGGCACACAAACCCGCCAATATAGGACTACATTTGACCGCCATATGTATCAGCACCATCCGTGGGAATAAAGACATGACAGTGGCTGTCCAGTGGAGGTCACCAAACGGTTACTTGTCATCCATCAGATAGATAGAAGGTGGTGGCACAGGGAAATTTGCCGCACCTGCACAGAAGGGGTTAGATTCGAGGGGGTGGTCGAGGGTTGCTGAGGGCACGGTGGCGGTGCAGAGACCAAGTGCGACGTGGCATGGCCATCTTCAGACAAGCGGCCTTCGCTGGCACAATCACCAGCCGACACCGTGACTGTGTCCGCAATGGTGTGACCCACGAAGCGCACAGAGTCCTCGTGCAGCTCTCCCCCTCGGAATCTTCGGGAGCCGGCGCCAGGACGCGCAGGCGCCCGCTTTGCAGCGCGCCGCTCATCCTCGCCCTGCTCGTCGTCGACTTCCGTGTCGGCAACGGTGTGCATCGTGCCGCGAGAGGGGCCGCTACCGCCCAAGTTGGGCGTGTCGTCTGCCTCGATGTCTCCCTCCCACAGGATGGCAGCAAGGGACGATCCAAGTGCACCGTGCGGTGCATCACACTCTGACGTCACCATTGCTGGTTTCTCAACGCCGCTCTCACTGGGAGGCGCATGCTGCTCGCCGCGCCGCATGGCGCAAGTGGCATTGCTGTCATGTCGTGCCGTGTATGTGGACTCTGCGATTAAAACTTGCTCTGTATCAGGCAGCACGGCTGCCGCAGTTACGCCAGGGCTGTCATTGTGCCCGGCATATGAGGGTAGGGGAATCGCAGAGCGACGCGTCTGCACAGGACGATCATGCAAGGTCTGCGACGTTAAAGGCTCCTGGGCATGTCGCACTTCAACGCCAGCTGACGCATTGCGTGCGGGCGAGTTCGGCACACGAGTGTGTGGGCTGGGTGACGTGTGCCGGAGGCCCATCTGCAAGGCTGCATCCGTCCATGAGGAGACGGAGCCCCCGTTCTTCATCGCCTGGCTTTGAGTGCCTCCCTGGGAACTGTCCACAGTGTCTGCGATGACTGTGTCGCCGTGCTCAGCACTCTCGCCTCTGCCAGCAGCACCATCTTGCTGCCCATCCTGCTTCATTGCCGCAAGTAGCTCGCACTGCAGGTTCTGACGGGGATCTGAGTCATGCGCGTGCTGAGAGGATATCGGCACGACACCGCCAGCGCGAGTTCCATCTGCTGTTGCTGGCTGTACAGTGCAGTGTTTCACTCCCACCTGCTCGTGTGACTCAGCAGGAGAGGCCTGGGCATCTGCCCTGACCTCCAATGCAAGCTGCTGTTGGGTACGCTTCCCGGGAGCTGCCCTTAGTTGGTTAAGTGCATCGTCGGATTGGGATGCGCAGTGTATGGGCGGCGACGAAGCTGGACCATCAACAAGGCTGGATTGTTTGTGCACTGCGGGAACGTCTGACGCAGCCCTTGGTGGAGCGGGCCTGTAAAATTCTATTGGCACCTTCTCCTGCACACGCAACTGGCCAGGAGGCGCATGGGCAGGCCCTCCAACGGCCAAGGGTGCAGACGAGAGCGGCGCACCCTCCAACAGCAGACCTCCATCATGAACGCCTGGTGGCTTGGGCTGTCTTCCGGGGTCTTCCGCGAGGCTTGCAGCATCGCGGAGGGGCTGTTTGCGCTGTGCGACAGAGGGAGCAAGTGCCTCGATTGGCTCGAGGGGCCAGGCCTGGGACGCCTCAATGAGCATCTGCGTTGTTGGCAGATCATTGAAGCCCCACGGGGTCTGCGTGTTGCACGCCGCCCACAGCAGTTCAGGTGCACCAGAGGCAGTCTCACCCGCTTGGCCTTCACATGCAGCACTTTGCTCTAAGCCGCCATCACCTGTCAGGCCCATTGTAGCCACCTGCCTGGCCTTGGGGGCAGCAGAAGAGCCCCGAGATGCAAGTTCATTGAGGGCATCTGCCTCAGATTCCATGGCGTTGACATTGCTTGGAGCAATGTGTGCAGCAGTTTCCTTGCCAGCAACCTCATGTGGCACCGCAACGGTCAGCAGGGGTTGGGATGGTGTGTTTTCGGTGTTTTCACTGTCCAGAATGGGTTCCAGAGCCTCTACGTCCGCGTGTGCATGCATCAGATCGTTCTCAGATGGCAGCCCGTGTTGCGCTCCTGCATTGCCCGCTCTGACGACCTGCACAATCTCAAACATGGACCTCCAAACAGAGAAACTCCATAACCATGGGGGCTGATGTCCAAGTTGCACTTGGAGTTGCCAATGTCCATGTGGATGCGGCAGTGCTGAGAACAGGTACTTCATCATCATGGGAGCAATGGCTTGTGTAACCGCAGCACTTATCCCCCCTCGTTGACCAGCATCCAGCCAACCCACATGCAGTGCTTCGCCAGACAGTTGCTTTGTGCGTCTGTTTCCCTGAAAATGCATGAATATCTGGGTAAGAAAGGGGGGTCAAACCCCATTCTGGCGATGCACTGCCCACATGCGTTCCGATATTGCAGCACTGGATGCGCAATACGGCAAAATTCAAAGCTGGCGAAGCTCACATTTACACCAAGGGGCTCATCTTGTTCCATGCTGCAAGTCTCCGCTATCTGCCCTTGGCTGTGGAAGGCGTGCTCTGCTGCTCTCACTTGCTGGTGAGTGCGCCTCCATTCCTGAGATGGCATGAGGCTGCCCTGCGATGCACCAGCTGATAGCTGCTGTAGGATGTGATCAGGCTGGCTGACAGCCTGGGAAGCCTGCTTACCAAAGCGAAGAGCAAAGGCGTTGTTCTGGCTGTCGTGCAGCATCATGCACATGTGGACATCGTCTATGGCACCCCCCTGCAGCAAACGGCTCAAAATGTCAAGAATATGCCGATGCTGCAGTGCAAAACACCGCTGATAAATAGATAAATAAACTCATCAGGTATCAAACCATTCTCGTTAGTTGGAACTTGGGCCACGCGAACCTTGGATGACGATGGGCGGAACAGAGGTACAAGTATCTCACTTGTTAGAACAGAGCAGTTGCAAGGGGTGGACCACCCAGAAATCCCTAATTCACCGCCAGGCATCCAGGACGAGATTGGAACCCACAATCATTCGCGTCGAGGGGGGCTTTTTCACCACTGGCGCCTTAGGTGGCTAACGCTCAGGAACCCCTACGCGGAAGGACAAATCATGGCACTGAAGCACTGTCCACCGCTCTGCAGCAGGCATTACAATTGGACGCTGAGATGCTGCTGGCTGGGTTAGATGGGAGCACATACTGGCGCACATTCCAGGCACTGGTCTTGCAAGGCTGCCATGTTGAGCATGTTCAATGACGCATCCTCGTTTCCGTTCCTCATACGCTCCACGAGCGCCTCCATTTCAGCCTGCTTCGTGCTGCGTCTCATTGCCATCCTGGCCTGCGGCATTCACAGTGTTCACACAGGTTTATGGTGCAGTTCATGCATGGCCCTACGGACGGTTAAGGCTGGCCATTCGGGCACTGCTGCAGCAAAAAAACCGAATGCAGCTTGATAAAAATACATTCGTTGCCGAATTAACTGTGTTCCGAATTGCTGCATTCCTTTCTCAGGTGACGTTGGGTCAGCACGTCGCCAATCCAGGCGACGCTCATGGCTGTAGGGTATATGCAACCGCACATATCGAAATGATACATACCTCTAGAGATTTGTATAAGAAGGTCAGGCAGGCGCTATCAAAATCACTACATGAAGAGCTATAGTTGTGATTTCCACGACATGCAGAGCATGCATGCGGCGTGCACCAATCGTGAAAGTAAGTGAAGCTAGCAAAAACGGACTGCTACAAACTTCCGCTCGCTACCAGTACTTCCGGTGTTGCTATCGCCAATGACATGAACTCATCATCGCAACTTTGGCACGTTCAAACTGGATTGCATATTCAAAACGAGTTTTGAAGGTTCTGAGTCAGGCCTGACTCAGGACGACTTGCGTCCACATATCTTGAGATAGGAAAGCCGGGTTGCAGGGTTGAGGTGACATAACCGCGACATGATTCGTAGGAGACAGGACCGTTGAAAAACGCCCGTTCCAACAATAACTGTCAAAATCCACAGTTATTTGCCAAACGTACAAGAGGAGTGGAGTAGAAGTTCAAGAAGGGTTCTTGCAGTGGCTTGTTTGCGGGTTTCGCGCTGCACTGATACGCGCACGCTCCGTGTGTCGCTTGTTCGACAATGCTCAGGTACGTTTGAATGAAGGATATCTTTTTCAGGCTCATTCTATTACCTGTTGCGTCTGTTCATGAAACCTTGCCATCGGTTGTCTGCGGTTGACGACGTAGATAGGCTTCCGTCTATCCGTGAAGTCCTGGCCAGCATTGAAAGGGTAAAAATGTGGACTTTTTGTTGTGTCCGCCCTTTAGCATGCTCCACATTTCGAAGCTTCATCTTGATGCAAGCAGTTCTTCGTCAGGGGCAGCACAATGCGAAGAATGTGTGTGCAAGGAATCGAATGGCTGTCGTATGTTTTGTGGTGAGCATTGGTGCAAACCCGATACGGAGTATTGACAATGTCGTGTATTGCGATGTTTGTTGCGTGCGCCTGCTTGCCGTGACGCATGAGCATATTTCCGGGCCTGGTGTCTTACGACAGCAACAGTTGCAGACTGGGAGCGACTAGTCAGCGACTTGCCCTTACGGATACAAACCCCCCGGACGTGCGACGAGGATCCGTGTGCCGTGCTGCGGCCGTGAAGGAACTCGTGCGCTCATCTCCGAAAGAGTATGCGTTTTTGCCTGTCGAAGAGGAAGTCAGGCTGCCCTCCGAAGTCCAGGTCAGCGCCTTTGAGAGGCTGCAGAGCTCCTGGGACGCATCATCGTCAACGCATCCATTGGATGGAGCAGCTTCGTTTGCCACTTCACAGAGAAATGCTGCAGGCACAGATTCACGGGGCAGGGGTGTCAGGAGGCCTGCGCGTTGGGGGATGTGGCCGCTGCAGGGCCGTGAACCAGAGCCTGTGCGCACATACCAAACAGAAGCATTCCAAACGACTGGGAACATGCACACGCCTGTTGTGAAGTCGGGCAGGATCAGGCGACAAGATCGCACCCTCCCGTTTGCGGCCCAGGCTCCCAGCTCCGTCGCATGGACGACAAAGTCAGCATTCTTGGTCATCAAGGTGTGTTGCTTTGCCGTGTCGCTCAGGACACACCCTTTCATAGCACACATCCATGTACTCACCAGCTTTATCATCGTGTCTGCCACGTTGGTGCTCTCTTCATGTGCTATGTCAAACCTTCAGGGCACGTTGATTTGTTGGGTACAGAACATGACGCATGGTGGGTGGGAAGCACCAACGCAGTGCAGGGGCGTGGTGGTTTTAAGCATGTGCTTGTACTGGGGTATGCTAGCACATAAGCGACAGGACGCGTCGGCGAGCCGCAACTGAGTCATGGGATTGCAAGATGATTGCACCTTGCAATCCCATGACTCAATTGTGGTTCGCCGACGCGTCCTGTCGCTTATGTGCTCAAATTGCTGCCTTTTTGGGCTGGCGCACTTTTGTTTTTGTTTACGTGCTCAAATTGCATTCTCGCAGTTGTAGCGCAGCTCAAAGGGCTTGCCTCAAATAACTTGTTTTTGAACTACTATGTGGCTGTTCTTATCCAGAAAATCTATCCAAACAATATATAATAGCAATTGCCTATATATCTGTCCGCATTTTCTAGAGGCTTCCGGAAATCTCTAGAACGCGACCTCTCTAGAACGTTCCAAAGACTTCGTCCAGAAAAATCTGGACGCATCTGTCGTCAACGTGTTTCGTCCCTTTTGAAATGTCCGAGTCGTGAGAATTACGTCATGCATCACGATACGACACGTTGCTGACGCGCACGAACTCCTCTTTTACAAGACTTGCAAGCACAAACGTGCTTACGAATGATGCTGTCAACACACAATGTCGATCTTGAACGTCTGCTAACATTCTCACATCGCTGTCACATCGTATGTGTGCAAGCTTGAAAAACCCTGACCACGTCGATACTGCATTGAAACAATGACTTCTTCGTGAGTGAGTCGATGACAACACACAATCATCTATTAATTGTCAGCTCATGTTTCTCGCTGCATGTCTCATGTGTGACATCTAAACGTCACGACTCGACAACTGCTCGCTACACAGTCGCCTACTCCAACCTGCTTGAAACGTACCATCGAAAGGAGCACTCTCCTACAAGCATAAGAATTGCGTAGTGCTTTGACGGTCTGACGCCTTATTTTTCAGTATCTGGCACGCTCGACAATTATGGACGCGCATGTCTCAACGGCGAAGTGACATGAAGTGACCGCTGACCACCGACAAACCAACGGTTGATGCATGTCGACATCGATGGAACTATGGCATGTCGCGACGATGCTTTGAGCACGCCAGAAATTGTCTGAACATCCATCTTTGACGCTGTCGGAAGCGTCAAAGTGTCAAGGGTGGGTGCACCCACCCACGTGGGGGGAAGCGTCTCATCATCAGTTGTCATGGTCTTCGCGAGCCCGCAGGGCGCCATGTAACGAACCTTGCCCGCCTCTTCATCCACGACCGTTTGGAATTACGAGTGGTCTCGAAAGCAAGTGTCGCTGCAAAATAAATTCTTCAATTCTTTATTGATTTTCCTCATCATTGACATTGCTAAAGTCTAAATGTCGGAGCGTCAAAACGTCTAAGCGTCGATTTGTCAATGTGAATTGCTATTGTCAGCACCAAGGGCGAGTTTAAGCGGGACTGAAGGGCCCACGAGGACTTGTAAGCCTGATAACACATACACGCTTTGACATGTATGGGAAGGGCTCACGTTTTCTGGCAAGCAGGTGTGGAAGGAAGTAGTGAAGGAGTACCTTGCTCTCTCTGGCATCGAGGCCCCTAGCAACAAGGCCGCGTGGCTGGAGCTCTGGATGGGTCTGGATCTTTCGACAGTACATGCAGAGACCATCGAAAAGCTGACGGTCAAATTCACCTGCAGTGAGAAACTTCTCAGGCGGTTGCAGGACTTGTCGACTAAAGCTTCGTTTTACCTTGTGGAGGCCAACACAGGCATTGTCAACATGGTGTGCTGCCATTTATGCGACTGTATGCAGTCCTGAAAAGGAAGTGTACTCGGACATGGTCAATTTCCTAGTCAATTTCCTACAATAAGTATAAGTACAATTTCCTTCAGTCGCCTGTTAGACATGAGCAAGTTGTTTTTGACTAGCAAGTTGATTGTTCATGCTTTCGCACTATGTCCATCCTTTTCTGAGAGGCCACCAGATCCCTTACTGTCAACTGCTGGATTGTGACAACTTCTCACCACATTATGAAAATCATCCATCAAATTACACTCATGGACAATATTCAGACAGGACAGGGCTCTCATCAGCTGTCCAGTACATGCAATCAAGTTGTTTCAGCCCTTGTTCGATCCTCTCACCACCACCTCCCCCAGACATGCTGGACACCTGAGTGTTATCTCGACGCTATTTACCTCTGCCTGTAAGCCTAAAGTTGCGTCATGAGCTGGCACATGTTTCCACAGTCGTCATAACCTGTGTCCAGGATCCTGTTGCCATCTGACTCCGGCTGGATGTGCAGATTGTGCGGCAGCTAACCCTAGACGCAACAGTGGTTGACGATGCACGTGCATGTGGCATGTTCTACCTTCACATGGCGGTCTGGCACTTTGATTCGGGCGCAGGGTATCAGTTCTCCACATACGCTTTTTCACAAGTCCGTGGCTACGTTCAGCGGGAGCGCGCCCGACACGGCAGCATCCTGAACACTCCAATTAGATACAAGCAGTTGCGGGAAAGGTACGCGTGACTCCCATGACCAAACCTGTATACATCGTTCCTCTCATCAGCATTGTATGGCCTCAGCAAGTCAACCATCCTGGAACAAGGCTTGCCAATCACAGTGGGCAATAGATGTCCACGGGGCTGTGTAAACCTGGACGGCAGTCTCTGATTGATGTTTTGAGCACCTCCTTGTTAAAACGCGAGCATGGACAACCTCAAATGTATGTTGCAAGTCAGTGCTAACTTCTCAGTGTGCGGAAACCAGCCTGATGTACCTTAGCCTGACCTGGTATTTCTTCATCTTGACCATCTACCTTGCGAGAAGACACACTTTTTTACACGTTACAATGGCGATTGGGAAGCGCGGGGCATATGAGTTCTGTGATGGCATATTTGCTCTTATGCTTGCGCGTGATATGCAGTGCCCTACGACTCATTTCCAAACCCTCGGAGCGAGGCTACGATGCGGAAGTGATTCCACGGCTGAGTGACGAGGAGCTCCGTATCCTAGCACACCGTTTGGACGTCAGCCAAGTGGCCTTGAGGACAGCGCTCTCTGTCAGGGACGAGTTGTCGGCTGAAACGCCCGTGATGGCTCCTGATGGGGAGTCCATCATGGACACAACTCCTGCAGAAGCAGAAGACAACGCCGACAGCATTGACGCAGATCATGCAAGGCGGCGCATGAAGGAGCTGGGAGCTGACATTGACGTTTTCTTGAGCATGCTTCCCACACAGGAACTCACCACTCTCCAGCAGCGCTATGGGCTCGTGGGATCGGCGCCGATGACCTCTGTTTCGATTGCTAAAGCAAATGGACTCAAAAGCCGGTCGCTAGTTCATTACCGGGTCAACAAGGCCCTAAAGGTGCTGAAACGGGGAGCTGGCAAGTACTTGAGCAATCGCTACCTGGAACATGAATCATCGATGTAGTCTTCTCGTGTATGTTTATCCGTACATTATAGAGCTGCGTATGAGGTCGTTGTTTTGAAAGCTCACGGTATGGTACTGATTGTTTGTATCGTAACAAACAACTTATTCAACATAGGGACATTATCTTTCTGATGATGGTCGCACGGAAGTACTGTAACACATGACGACGACTTGCAGACACCTAGGCCTGCATCTCGCTGCCGCAAGCTTTTCAAGCAATGCGAACAATGCTCACGCGTGGATATTGATACATGCATATGACGTCATATTATGATGTGAATATGTCATGACCCGATGGATATGTCAGACGTTGCTGATGGCTAACGCGTCAAATGCTTGGAAGCGTCAACAGATGGGGTGGGTGTGGGGAAACATCAAGCCACCATGGTCGTAAGCTTCCACCCTCTTTGCGAGCCCTAAGGACGGGTTGTAGTGCAAGAGGGTTCGAAGGGCCTGCGAGGCTTGTTACTAGCGAAGATGAGTGTACTGTAACGGACCGGGCTCCTCCTACTATGTCTGCAGTTTATTTCTGCTTTGCTTTCCCGCTTCGTTGTAACACACACTGTAACGGACCGGGCTCCTCCTACTATGTACAAAAAAGCATGGTGTGCCTCCAAATCGCAGAGCATGCGTTACCGCGTTTCGAAGGATTTCGAAAGAAATTGCAGCATTACACTACACTCTTGGCTGCATGGCAGAATGTGTCTAAGACATGGATCACTGTGTCAATATCTGTGTCATGCGATGGCTCATCTTTCTTGACCAATGCTTGCAAACGAACTTTCGCACGTCGGAGCTCCTGTGCCAGAAGCCCGGCATGCACTCCCATCCTTGGCCACGCAACTTCGCAGAGCTCCTTAAACACCTACGCAGCACACACCCCTCTTAGTAAATTCGGAATGCTGTGTGGTTCAAAGCTCAGCACGCTGAGCGATCAGGATGCGGTTAACCGCGTCATCTCACAAGCGCACCTCAGGAATGGCCTCATCTGGCATATCATACCATATCATTGCAACTTAAGCGACACTCTTGTTGCTTGCATGCTGAAAAAGAGGGAAGGAAAGAGGTACCTGGGCTATGAGCAGAACGTTGCGCTCGCCCTCGAGTTGCAGCACTCCACCAGCAGCGGCATCAAGATAGAGAACAGCGACACACAACGGAGCCCTAACACGCGCAGCAGAGCCGGAGCGTGCTCCAGAAACACCCCGTCTCTGCACGGAGACATACGCAACCCGCTCCACTTCCTCTAAAATGGCCTCCGCCATCCACATGGCCGGGTCTGCAGAATCCTTGCCAAACACCCCTCCCTGCAGTGCAGAGCAGCCACGAGCTGTATCGCGCAAGGCAGAACGACATCCCAATTGTCAGGGTCACATCGCAGATGCAATTGGTGACCGCTGCCAAGATGACATCCACCCTGCCACATCACGCTCGTCGTGGTTGCATTCTGCAGGATGTGCGTGAGGACGAGCACGCCTGCGCGCTTGACGAATGGCACAGCGTCATGCAGCGCGGTGAGCAAGGGGGAGAAGGATGCAAGGCACACACTCTGTGAGGAATGGATGCTTCATGCAATGGACCACACCCAGAAACTGCGCGGCGGTGACGCTGCGTGAAAACGCGTTGGGACCCCTGCAGACACAGTACAGTCAGGACGGTAGTTCTTGGAGTTGCCAATGTCCATGTGGATGCCATAGTGTTGTGAAAAGATACATCATTACATCACATATATGATGGCATGAAATAGTAAACAAGCAACCAAGACAGCATATTTGCAGTGATACAGCTCATTGAACGTCAGCGGTTGGAACAAGCAAGCCTTTCATAAATGGGCCGTAGTGTGGTGAAAAGATACCATCATACATCACATAGATAATGGCAAGAAATAGACATGACACATACATCATCACATGCAGCTCTTCCGATGAAAGAGCGAGTGTGAGTGCAAGTGCACTCGGGACATCTCAGATGTTCCTGTTCGGGGCTCATGCGACTATCCCATGTTGATGACGACTTGGTTCAGCACGATAAACCCAGCCATAACGGGCAGCGCGTCAAGCGCAGCGGTTCCTCGGTCAGCCCAGCCATATGCCCTCACCAATTCTGTCCAGGTCTGGCCGCAAGCTCGCCATCCCGCCTCCCCATCATGACCGCATCACAGGCCGTCCCGGCACATTCAACGAAGAGAAGACTCAAGCTCAATCTATCAACACAATGGCTTCATCACATTAAGTGTACCGAGAAACGTTGGTCTGGGAGGGTGGCGCCTTGTACTGTGCAGACGAAACTCCCTCATGATATCGCAGCTGACTCTGTGCTGACACCGACGCCAACACCAGATGCTTGGAACGACATCATGCATCCACACACCAGGCCGCAAGCCACAGAGCTCGAGGAAGTTGAGAGGTACTGCGCAGGGGTATGGAGTGTGAGCCGATATCAGATTGGTATGCGAGGCGCTGCTTTACTTGCCGCATGAGTGCCATACACCACGTGCAGAGTAAGCCATTCACTCGTCTGTCCTCATCAGCTAGGTGCAGTGCGCTCTTTGAACTCAGGAGTGACCTGCGCAGCGTGAAGGAATGTGTTCAAAGGAATGCATGGAGGCGGACGTCGAAGTGAATCAATGGTAACGAAGAACAACCCTGGGCAGCTAGCAATGTGCAGGCCTCTGCATGGCTTCTCAATGGACTCACTGGTGGAAAGAATAGACAACCAAAATCGAATGCATCGTACATCCTGAACCCTCAACCCTTCAGTAGCCAAAATACGACTCACTATATATCATGAACCCTTCATTCAACATTGTTCGGCGCACCATGCCTTGCAGACTCGCTCCTGCCACTGGTAGTGGTCGCAACCCTATCGAGCAACGTGCACGCACGGTTGGCTGTGCTACTGTCTGCCCATGGAATTGGCAGGCGGATGTGGCACATATATCCACAACATCGAAGAATGAAGTCAGGTACGTCAAGCGGAACATGAGCGACTTTCGTGCACGGTGTCTGCTTCCTGAGTTCATCAGCGTGATTCAAGTGGACAGCATCAACTGCTGACCCAATGAGCACTGAAGCGACTTCCAACGAAAGAATAACTGGTAATTGACATCCGCATGTCCCCTTGTGATTGACAAAGGCAGTCCCCCCTCCCTCATCAGCGAACGTGGCCTTTGGTGGCGAAGGCACACAATGGGCGAGAATTAGCTGCACGTCCTCGATGTCAATCCTATCACGATTAAAGCAACGAACTGTCATTATTCACATCTTTCAGTAACTCCGACCAAATGCGTGTAGCGTTTTGTGGGGAGCTAGCTGATGCAAGCTTGCAGATTTCCAAGATACTTGGGCGAAGGCGTTGGTGAATGCTGTCCGAAGGGTCTGCCATGGCAACAAGCACTGCACACGAAGGAGTGGATAGGAAGCGGGACTCGTTCACTTATCTGGGCGGTGTCTTATCTGGGCGGTGTATTCTCATATGTCGCCAACGTCGAACGCGGTTTATGCACAACCCTATCTGCTGTCAGATAGGACAACCATGAACCGAGACATCCTCAACGAATTTTCTGTTGCCAGTAGATATTGTCTCGTCTTGGAAAAAGCTGCAACGAGTCAGTCATGGTGCACAGTTTTTTGTCTTGCAGCATTGCATGTATCCCATCGCACTTGCCTGGCATGCCAGTTTTTCAACTCGTTGTAAAAGGCTCGCAGTCCAGGTGCTGAAGGTGAGCAGTTGTGCCAGAAAGCAGATGACGATAAGCAGATGATAAGTATGTGACGTTATCCGATCGTGCTTGTTGTTCAGGCCGCTGCTGTTGCAACACGCTGCAATGTATGGTTGCGTTTGATGTGGGATCGGCGCGCCAAGCGCCAAACTATCATACTTTGCATGTATGTCAGTGACGTGAATTATCGGCTCTTAAACGTACGCGACTTACGCCGAGTGGGTTATCCAGTGCTGCAGCTCATGTCTATTGGGATGTACCATACGTCTCGAGCTTGAAGTCTGAGAAGCTCAACTGCAAGTAATGCTGCCAGGAGTAGTCTGCATCTTCGTCTTCCGAGTGTACTTGCATACGATGAGCTGGAGTCGGTTGCGATCCACGTGAGTGTTGCCGCAGATGAGCGAGCCGAGCAGATGCAGAAACACATCTCCAGCAAGACATTACTTCCTACCAAGCGAACGCGTGACGTTTTCAGTTTGAAGATTGGTCGCGAAGCGGAATGTAGCCACGTGCTTCACGCTGATAGCAACGGTCCACAAGCGTCAGCAAGCACGGTTCACGTGCACCCAGACGTCCGTGCAGCACTCAAGGCGTGCGTTGCAGGCCTACAACAGTAAAGCGGAGTGGTCCGTATCGTACACAGACCCGTCCCTGCTGACATGCCACAACAAGGTCGTCCTTCAGGTCGGACTGCAGTACGACGCGACCAGCACATAACTATCGAGCATGCGCTCCCTAAACCATTCCACCAGAGGGCCTTACGGATGCACTTATGCGAGTCCAATACCTTAGGTTTCCCAGCATCACGCGTCAATTTCTCCACCGACCACATCATCATGAGCTGGAACGCACAGCACTGCCCAGGCCCGCGGCAGCAGTTATGTAGCATTCCCATCACGCCAACGGAGGGGCCCTGGTCAGCAGAGGGGGACTGAGTCAAATAGCGCACGCACGGCTGCCGCGCTTGCTGCTGCAGCTGCGCTCATGGCAGCTCGCTTGGGACAAATGAAGTGGCCATTAACATACGTCGACCTGTCGTCGTGGGCAGTCGATACGATGCTGCACCGCCGTGAGCACATCGAGGCAACGCAGATGTACGCGGCGACCTCAGTAGCGATGGTGAGCGAGTGGAAGGCCTCAGACGGCTCGGCATGGTGGAAAACCGACGATCTGCTGACAAGCATCCTGCTCGAAGCACGGTCCTGGGCTGCCCGGTGCGGCCATCAAAAGTCGTCCGAGATGGCCGGAGAATCAGCATGCACTGGAACGCACGTCCAACAAGTCGCGGGCGCTGTGACATACGCGCAACAGACGCGACAACGCTGCAAATTGCGCGTCTTGAGGGAATCGCACGCAACCAACACGTGGAGGCGCTGCCAGACGACGTCCTTGAAGCGATCGTGACAAAGCTTGACTGCACAAAAGACCGCCGCTCTGCCGCCGCCACCTGCCGGCGCTTCCGCGCAGCGACGCTGCGGCAGTTAACAACGCTCCACCTTCGTGCCCCTGGAGGCCCTCACGTGCTCGAGGGCTGCACGGCGAAGCTCCGTACAATCCGTGTCGGTGTGCGCAATGGACCACCCTCCCTCGACTTCCCACCGAGCTGCACAGCCTCGAGCGCCTGGACCTCTCGTACTGTTTTCGTGACTCATACAACCGCGAGGAGAGTCTGATGATCGCTCAGCTGTCCAAGATGTCGATCACACTCGAGCAGCTGGCAGACATGGACACACAGCAGCGCGAAGCACTGCCGAAGGGACCGCTCTACCGGGGGGAACGGCAGGTCTCGTGTATAACGGACCATACAAGTGGCTGCGGCAGCTGTCAAGTCTGGTGAGCTTTGAAGCACTTGGACTTGACGAGCTGCGAGCTGGCCGTTGAGGTGCTCGAGCACTGCTGTGTGTCGAGCCTCCAGTCGCTGCATCTGGGGGGAACGGGCGTCGGCGCGCTCACGCTGTACCAAAAAGCTCTGAAGTGCAAGGGTCTGAAGCGCCTCGCGTCGATGAAGCACCTAAACACGCTCACGCTTGCACAGACATCGATCGAGAACAGCAAGCTCTTCCTCCTGCAAAACCTCACCGCACTCACCCGCCTCGATCTCTCCGACACGCTCATCAGCAGCATCGCGCCGTCTACGCCCCTCAAGTGCATGCAGTGCTTGCGCGAGCTGAAGCTCACCTCCAGCAAAGTGGGTGAGCAATTGGAAGGCTTGTCACACTTAACGTGCCTGGAGAGTCTCGACCTCGCATGGACTTCTGTGAGCACCCTCGCTCACCTCTCAGACCTGGTAACTCTCACAAAGCTCAACCTCGCAGGGACGCCGCACACCGCCGATGGCCTAAGGCACATCTCGCGTCTCACAAACTTAAAGGAGCTCGATCTTTCCCGCCGCCGTGGCGCCGGTCGGTGGCGGGACGACGGCATGCCCGCAGAGTTTGGCCTGGTGCACCTGACGGATGTGCGCGCTCTCACCGTGCTCAAACTACACCACTGCCGGCTGCAGAATAACGAGTTGGAGTGTCTACGGCAGCTCACCAACCTGTGCACGCTCAATCTGCAGCAGACCGAGGTGACCAATTCTGGCGTGAGGGCACTCACGCACCTGCGAAACCTCAAGTTTCTCAATGTGCTGCACACCGCGGTGACGGCCACAGCGTGGCGTGTCTTTTCAATGTCGGGGGTTGAGCACTACTATGAGTCCGATGATGCTGGAGAGCTTGACGATGAAGGCGCAGATGATGTTGATGATTTTGATGAGTATTAGCAGAGTGGGTGCAGCTGCGCACAGGATTGCATAGATATCTCGCGCATGCTTCGAGCGCCTCTCTTTGGAATTCTGCTAACTCTCTTCTGAAAGACAATTTTCATCACATATCCTGTTACCCGCTTGTCTATTGGCACTCTGCAGAATAAGGACCTGGTGAGCGTAATGTGCAGGTTTGAATGCCGTTGGAACAACCAAGCATGTACATACAACAGCAAGGCGATATTGTGATCAGTTTACATGCTCATACTACAAGCATCATACATGTCTGTGCTAGGTACACCTAGAACGTCATTCACGAAAGCAGGAAGCATGTAGATAAGAGCAAGATCCGGGCTGCACGACATGGGTCATGGCTTCTATTGAAGCTAGTGCTATGCAAGAAGAATGAGCTGGTGGAACCAGCATCGATGAGAAATGAAAACGTTTTATCTTTGTGTTGACACGTTGCCCACTATGACAGCTTGTCTCAATATGTTGTTAAGGCATGAACGGCAAGTTTCATGGCAATTGACAGAAGCAACGCATCGCATGCTCAACCATACCACCAAAGCACGATACAGAAACATTCAACTGCCAGTGCTGGCAGTCAACCTCCAATGCTTGTACTCGCATGCCTCTGCGAGTGCATCAATCTCCACGCTTGCTGCCTTGACGAATTCAAGCTCGGAGATGCCTTCCCAGTAAGCCTGAAGTATGGGATATGCAGCAATGTCATGGTTGATGTCCTGAAGCCAGTTCAGAACCACATACAGGTACGCGTCGGAGATGGTGAAGGCATCGCCAAGTAAATACTTCTTGCCATTGCGAAGCTCATGAGTTGAGAGGTATTCAAGCTTCGCCGCCAGCTTGAAGAGCAGGCACGCCTTTGCTGACGGGTCTGGCATGGAGTACACTTGAACGATGTAAGGATGGATCTCAGATGCTATGTAGTTGAGCTGGCACTGGATGACAAAGCGAGCGCTGGTGCCCCAAGGCGGGGCTAAGCCTGACTCTGGACTTTGGTCAGCAATCCATTGCAGAATTGCAGAGCCCTCATTCAAAACGGTTCCATCATCGAGGGTGAGCGCGGGCTCGTTTCCTTTTGGGCTGATGTCGCTGAGCAGACCTCCTTTCATAGGGCCGGACAGTATGGCTTTGGTCTTCCAGTCTGCGAGGTGGGCTTCAAGCTTGACTCCGAGGAGGCTGCCCTGTACGCAGCAATGTAAGAGGCCTCTCCACTTGCCGCGGGTGTGAAGTAGAGCTGTGCAACCATCGATGTGGTGCCTGCAATGCATTCACAAAGTCGCGGGGCGAATAGCACTGATTGTCATCACGTTACAATTGAAGCGACGTCAAGCAATGTGACAAAGTGCACCAGTATCGCACTGTATAGGCATCCCTACCATGTGCTGTAGCTCTCTTGGTGTCTTAGCTCGTGCGAATCACAGTGCCTCGATGGTGGGCCGTTCCGGCCCAGGACGTACCGTGACGTCGTCGCTTTCGACATCCGAGACTGGTGCTGATTTTCAATTTTTGAGGTCTTCCTGACTGTGAAACAATGAATAGTAGCAAAGAAATCATGTACATCTCTTCACGTGCGGTATTGGTGTGTCGTCTATTGCCAGCGGAGTGCGCGATTCCGTGGTTTCTGAGAACGTAGCATGTAGGGCACGCACTCCATGTCTTGGAGGCACCCCGAACACAGCAAACCTTGAATGGTGTCATCAAAATGCATGTCAGGAGACAACTGGCGCAAACATCCTGCCAGGCATCCAGATATGTTGTTCTTTCAAAAACTGCGATAGCACCACACCTTCTTCACGCACAGGCTGCGGCACAACCAATACATGCGAAGTTACGCCGTATTGCACTGTTCTATCAAAAAAAAAAAATTCTAAATGCTCCAAAATCCGAACATGTTCTGTGTCGCCTCCATCGCTTACATCACACGCTCTCGGACAGTTTGATAGGGTTCCACTTAATGTCGCAATTCGAATACCTTGAGCGTTAACGCACATAACCCCAGTGGATGCTCAAGTTGAAGTTTATCTCGTACATGTAGAAGTTACTAACGACCTCCAGCATGTGCAAACTGAGGGCGAACGAACCCGCTGACTGCAGCAGCGCATGGACATTGGAGTGTTTGAACATTGGTCACAGCCCTTGTACTATGAGTACAGTATGAATCTACATCATCACATCAGCAGCACAACCTTCACTTACAGCCGGAACGAAGAGCAAGCCGGGTCGTTCTTGACAGACGAAAGAGGTTGCGTACCGCAGAAACACAACGACAGCTGTCGTCCTTTTCGATGCCCTGCTTTGAGAGGAGATGTGCCGCGACGCCCAGAACCGTGTCGATCTTTGACAACGGCATAGACCCTGTAATCTAGCCTAGATTATGGGAGGTTGGCATGTTTGGCATGTGGCATGTGACATGATGTATGAACCTATCCCCAGAATGAACCTTTGGTGGGCCTGCGTCGTGCCTTACGACAAGTGGCATGCAGATATGTGTAGATGTGCATTGGAGGTAATGCAAGGGCAAAGATTTGCATGAAAGCCAAGTACTTGGGAAATACCTCAGAATAAATACTGAAGTCGCCCTGTTGTTTAATGGAGCTGTTGGAGCTTTGGAATATGGAATATGCCTTGCTTTCCTGACTTGACTTGGTGAATTGGCATGCATCTGAAACATTGACTTGCGTGGGCAGCAGTGGATGTAGGCAATTGGTCTCTGAGGCTCACACTGAGCAGTAACTATTGCCCCTTATATCCGCCTTCGTGTGTTTCCTTGTGTGCATCTACCGCTTACATTTGCTTGGTACTTATCATCAGAATGACAAGACCTGGACGTTTTACACAGGGCTACACTTGCATACAGCATGCTTGGATTACAAGTGAGGGCGTTTGCCTGGACAAAAGCATGATCTATAGCTGTTCCAATTCCTTCATCTCGTTTCTAGTAGAGAAGAGGAATGCGACGATGCCAGGACGCCTCCCTTGTGCAATAACATGCCTAATGGCCGCTCTGTCCAATTTTGTATTTAGACAACTCCGCGCAGTATTTCTCAGGGACTCCAGCAGAATGCAACTCTTTGAGCTTTGCCTGCTTGATACGTTCGATTTTGAGGAGGTAGGCCGCGGCATCCTTACGAGCTTTGCGACCCTCTTCCAGAAAGGTCTGCCGTTCAATCCTCCGCTTCTCCTCGTTAGCGGCTATCTGGGCTAGAAGCTCGCTTTGATGCTGCTTTCTCAGGGACTCCATCTGCAAGGCCAGGACGCAAGATTTCACGTGGAGGATGAACTCAACATCAGTCTGCTGTTCTTTGAGACTCCCTGGCGTTGAGCTACGTAGGTGTTTGCAAAACGTACAGGAGTTCTGGCAACTCAAGAGTTGCAAGCATCTGTAAATCATCATTCTTGTGAACTGCAATTAACGTCCATCATGCCGGCATGAGTCAAGGAGGCGTGCCTGTGCGGCAAGCTTCATATCCTGTTCTCCTTCACCCTGTTGACTGTGAGGACTCGCTGGAACTCGTCTTTCTCGATCGAAGCCATCTCTCCCTGCTGAACCAGTTTCGCCGCTTTCTGCGCCTGGCGGCTCTTATGCAGCTCTTCAAGAATGGCCTGCATCAAGCCACCTCTTTGAATGCATTCACCAACACGTGAAACCGCTGGAGGGCTTTCCACCAGACCTTTGTCAATGAGGCTGATATGCTCGGCTGATAGGCTGATTATGTGTTTGGCAAATTCTGCCACACACACCAAGCACGACAGCCCAGAATGAGGTGTGAACGACGTGCATTCTGGACCAAAGCTGTCTCCTCATCAGGTAAGTTGACACAGAATCGTGCAGGGTGCTGCGCTCCAACATGCCTGAAATTCAGGCATGCACGTGGCCACGCTCTCCTCCCGCATCATGTGCCCATGTGAGCGGAGTTCTCGATAACATCTTGTGCACGGTACATTGCGGGAATCATTCAGCACACCTTGTCCCTAGCCGCCTTGGACGCCTCCTTCACACGCCATTCTCGCTCCACGGCTTCGGCATACCGGCGAGCACGCAGCTCGTCGATCTCGCTCTGCTTGTCAGCTGCTTTCTCCTGAGCGGCACGCATGCGCTGCGTCTCCATCTCTTTCTCCTTGGCGATTCGGTCCTTCTCTTCCTGGATGTGCCTGCTCGCGTAGGTCTCGCATCCGGATGTAATCAGCAATGCGCGCTTCCTCCTCTAACTCCCTAGCTTGTAGGTCCTTCTTGCGTTCAATCTGCTCGTCGTTTGCAGCTGTGACCTGCAGTTACGCTTCAGCAGTGAGATGATCTTCTAATGTTGCATCTTTGCGGTGCATGAAACCAGGTACGAGTTGCCAGGACCTCAAAACACATGCGGTCTTGACATCACCGTGCGTCGATGAATAACGAAGGCAGAGACTCAATAGTTGTGGAACTCGATGCACAACGCCTGCAAGCATCCCAGAGAAACCTCATTTTGTAGCAACATACTTCGGCGACCAGTTGCCGTGCTTTCAGCTGCTTCTCTACTTGTGCCCTCAGCTCCTCTTCACGCAGCCTCTCCATCTCTTTGAGCATGATGACTCGTTCACGCTCCCTGAGCTCTTCTTGCCTTATCTTTTCCTTCTTCCTCATGTCAAGTTGAGCCTGCATGCAGCGCGCCTCACACACCATGTCATATCACACAATTTATGATTCTCAAGTAGTCTTGGAGTTGCCAATGTCCATGTGGATGCGGTAGTAAAAAGATGCAACATCATCATCATGAAACTATGGGTGGGAGCAATCGCTGGCCAGTGCATGTCCAATTCATCAGCGAGCATCACCATTTGCTGCGTCTCAAACGCAGTCCTACTCAATTTGTCCCCTCACCAGCTTATCAGGCAGCAAAGTCTGAGAATTGAATTCCACCATCATGACGAAACGATGCAGTGCCTTCAAGACGCAGTGTCATCAGTGGCTTGCCGGGATCGTAGCATTGCCATACATGCACAATGGCAAGATGCTCTCCATTGCCTGCTGCAGGCTGATACCAAATCACCAGTTGGATCGTCCT